>NW_020216656.1:151060-168326 GCF_003070985.1 Temnothorax curvispinosus | reverse complement strand
TATCACGTCCGTACTTACCCATGCACACTTTATACACATCACCCCACGGATCCCGATTTCCCTTGTCACTCACGAACTGTCTCCAGTTCTCCTCTTTCACTCTTCATATAGCTCTCTTGTACTCTCTGAGAGCACGTTTGTACACATTCAAACATCCTTCCATTCGACTCCGATCTCTCCCTCTCATTCGCTGGTAGGCACGCCTACGCTTCCTCACATCCTTCTTCATGCGCTCAAGCTCATTCGTCCACCACACAAGCTTCCTCGCAACCCCACACACTCGCCTTTTCATTCTATTATCATTCGCCCTCAGGATCCACGTTGTGACGCGTTCCGCCAAGCTATCCGCGTCGCAGTCATCCATCACATTCACAGCATCCTCCGACGCATACTCCGCTAGATCGCTCATGTAACTCTCCCAGTCCACGTCTTTACACACCCATCTACGCATACCTTCCATCCGCTCAGCTTTCTCACCATAGGTCATACGTATCAGCAACACATTATGGTCGCTGATACCCCAATCGCTCTTGACTCCCCATTCGTACCGGCACCCCCCAAGCGCATCGCTTACGAGAGTCACATCGATGTCGCTTTCCCCATTGGGTCCGCTAAACGTATAACTCTCGCTCGGCTCATTCAACACAATCATACCATTCGCGACAATCCACTCCTCAAGCATTCTGCCACGCATTTCACTTTCTCTACTGCCGCCCCTACCCTTACTGTACCATAAGGGAGAGACGGCATTCGCATCCATACCCACCCGCACACGCTTTCCTCTGGTTACCATTCGCACCCTGTCCATGTACGCCAGGTACGGCTCGATGTCCTCACCGAACCGGCAGTACACGGACACCACATACATCTCGCCGAAGTCTCCCTTCAGCCATACACACACGCCATACTCATCCGAGCACTCCCTTACACACAACACATCGAGACTGGGATCATTCACCACCACTGCTGCTTTGACATACTCGCTCTCACTCACAATCACATCCATTCGTAGCGGGAGTCCAACTACCCTTCCATCCTTCACACACGGTTCCTGCAGCAGTGCCACACTCACTCTACGTTCACACAACATTTCACCCAGATCACACATTACCGCATACGCTCTTTGACAATTGTACTGCACCACATTTATACTCGAGACACCCTGCGGGTCCTGCCTAGCCATGGTCAATGGTGCCCGCATACCTGTCCCTGGCTATCTTATACGAGGGGCACCCCACATCATTAACCGCGTGACTCGCCGGCCGCCCTCGTCTTTTGCAGACCGCGCATACTTTCGGCCCTGTCGCGTTTGGACACTTGTCCTGTCGATGGCCGTCGAGGCCGCAGTGGGAACAGGTATCATTCGCCGCTTTACAATATTTTGCGACATGACCTAGATCCAGACATCTATAGCATCTGGTCAACGACGTAAAGTTCGCGACCCTACAGCTCCTCCAACCTACATAGATACGCGACGCCTTCTTAAACCTGTCGCGCATACCAGGCGTCACTTCTACTACCCAGTTTACCGTCTCTTCGTCGCCTTTACCCAGCTTAAATCTGAATACGACTTCCTCTAAATATGTTCTCTCTCCTATCCCTTGGAGGAGCTCCGGGTTTTGCCTAGCTATCGCTTGGCGGACACCATCGACCTCCAACCCCCTGGGCACGTCATACAAAATGATACGGGGCTTTCTGGCCGTCGGCAGAGCCGCCGTAAGCCCCTTCTCCCTAATGGCCTGATTGGCGACTAACTTATCCACATCCTCTTTCGCATGTGCCTGTACTATGACTCTGCCGTCCCTGGTCTTTCTAACATTTTTAATCCTAATGTTAGACGCTACCGGATCAATCGCCTCCAGCAGCGTCTTTCTCACCTCGTCCACCGATCTACCTTTTTCGGCCTTACTGGCCACGACCACCGAGTAATCCCTATCTCGTGGCCTTGCCTTGCTCGGTTCCGGCACCGCATAGGCCCCCGCCTCGGTCCTGCGACGAGGCTCCTTCTGCCTGTTCACCACATCGGCAAACGTCGCTGGCGGTGGTCGGTTCGCCTCCGACCTCTCCGCCAGACGACCCCTCAAGAAGGTGTTTTCACACCCCAGCTGCATGACCAGCTTGTTGGTCTCGCTGAACAGCGCGGAGACCTTTTGTGCCGCTGTCTTGTTGAACTTCGCATTGGGGTCCGACAAAATGCACTCCAACTTGAGTCTGATGTCATGCATCGTTTCAGCAGCCATCATCTCCCTTTTCGCCGCACCGTCCCGAACAAAGACGTCGTCGTCATCAGACTCGCTGTCTTTCGCGTTCTCGTTGTCACCCAGCATGGGCAAGACCGAGTTTGCCCGCTGTTGGCCGGTCTCTCTGGCCATCCCTCCTCCTACAACCTCAGTTGACTCGCTCTGCGTGTCCCTAACCGATGTCTGAGAGCCAGGCGGGCTCCTCCTCAACTTCCCACTACGTGGGAACGTACGTTGAAGGGGATCACCCACCAAACTCTCATCGTCCGTCCCTGTCTTGTCTAATGTCTGCGTATTCGCCCACTTCTTTAGTTCGTGCGTGGGTGTCTTATCCGCGACCTTAACGTCAACTTTAGACAGTGCCACCGACACTGCTTTCGTGATCGCTTTCTGTCCAGACACCTTGTCGCTGCCTGTCACCGTCTTTGTCACAGTCTTATCCGTAGCCTTGTCCATTTCCGTTTTAGCTTTTTTGTCAACAGTTTTTTGTCCGTCCGGGTTGGGGGTGTTTTTGGTGGTCTTCATAATGCATGTACTCAGAATGTTACGACGGTTCGGCCATCATGGCAGCCCATACGCGTATGGGCATCTATCCCCGCCGTTTCAAAGCCCTAGTTAAACTGCATGAAAACTGAGAAGCAGCTTGTCGGGTGATCAACCCTATTCATGCAGACGTGACTCTATAAAAAGGTTATGTAATTTGATGCTAAAGGTTTAACGTCACCCCTACTGATTGAGCACGTATGCTCCGAGACACCGCCCACTCAAAGTTCGGGCTAGACGTTGCCAGTGTATCTTCCCACTAGCAGGATATGAGGAAATAGTGATCAGCTAATCCTCCACACATGCGCCCGGGGGGGCCAACTTCAACTCCCGAATAGGCTCCGCCCGGATACGGACAGCGGTTCTTCCACATTGAACATGCGGTTTCACATGGACTTTACTGGCACTGGGCCAGAACTTACCATTTATTACGCCGCAGAGGTCAGGTACTAACATGACCGCATCCTACGGTCGTGGGGTCTACTACTCCCCACTTGGTTAGTCTTCGAGAAATATCCATCGACACCCGACCGCATCTCTGACACCCGACGGTTACAATTACAGACACGCAAACAAACATCGACACGCACACACTCACACACCCCCCAGAACCCCCGCACCCCCTCCGGAAAGAGCCGGTAGCAGCCCGAAGGCCCGCTGGCCGGGAGAAGCCCGCGTATCGCCTTAACTCCGTTGGCCTACGACGGCTAAGACCAAAGCCCGAGCCAAATCATAGTTACCGGTGGGAACCACGATGGAGGTGGAGTTCGGCTTGACTGTGATAGGCTAAGTGCTGCGGCACAGCATGTATTGCGCTTCAACAGTCCTGTAGAACATGACTTTATACGACCCGAAGAAGATCGCCGACCTCAAAAGATCGGCGCCGCGTGTTGTTTTAGGTGGTGTTCAGCAATCAGACCCAAAGTTTTCCGCGGCGTGTTGCTTCCGGCGGCGAGTAGCTCAGCCGCGTGTTGCTTTGCGGGCAGACACGCGGCGTGTTGCTTCCGCTGACGACGGTCACTCAGCGGCGTGTTGCTTTGTGGGCACTCACGCGGCGTGTTGCTTCCGCCGACGGCAGAGTCGCCGCCGACGGCAATACCCACGAGAAAACCAAGTTCGCCCGCGGCGCGTCACTCCGAGTCCGACGACTCGCGATGCCAAGTTTTTCTAAGCGTGTTGCTTTACAAAAGCAACTAAACCGAACTGAGTACGACGACTCATTCTACTAAGTTTTCCGCGGCGTGTTGCTTTCTAAAAATCCGTCGGGGGTTGTCACCCACCGTTCAAATAACACCTAAGTGTTATGACGCCCTACTCTCCCGCCGTGCGTGGCGCAACACAGCAGGAGAGCAGAACGCCCTTGGACCGCCTCTCACTCGCAACACTGCCGGGACGGGCCAGCTAGCTCTCCGGGTACGCCACGTCTCAAGAGAGACACCCAGAGGCTCCACTGAGCCCTTTTACCCCATTTCGGGATCACCAGACAGATATGCGAGCGCGCCTAGAGGACGGCCCGTGCATCACGAGCTGACCGGCATGATCGGGTCACAGGCGAGTGACTCCGACCATAAACCGTCGCCCAAGTAGTTATCCCTGTACTTACAAAGCAGCAACACGCCGCATTTCTCTACTTCGCTCAGCACGGTGGCGCCTAAGCGCTTTGCCATTGTGAGCACCGTTCCCTGAAAGTGCTATTTCCCGTAAGTCATGTCTACTCTCACCAGTAGATAGGGACAGTGGGAATCTCGTTAATCCATTCATGCGCGTCACTAATTAGATGACGAGGCATTTGGCTACTGTTAAGAGAGTCATAGTTACGACCGCACCGGAGGGTCTGGGGGGGCGGTTAGCCCCCCCAGAATCCTCCCGTGGTCGGAGTGCAATCAACGTCAGCAGTACTTCTCTTCGCGCTAGAATCGGAGCCGACACCGGGGATTTCCCCCTTACAGAGCCCATACCTGACGATTACGTACTCCCGGACAAGCCGACCCTTCAAACGTAGGGGTACGGTTTCCCGTAACGCACATATGACTCACTATTGTACTTGTGGTGTTCCCCAGGTAGCAGGGTTAAATCCTGCAGCGAGCATGACCTACTCGGATTAGATCAGCTCCACTGACAGGACCGGGGTGCCAAGGCACCCCACTAACAGGTAATGCGCAACATGAGCTTCATAGCGCTGACCCACACTAGGCCCTCCATGCCGCTCACTCGGCTATGCGAAACCTCCGTTTACCCGCGCTTGCTTGAATTTCTTCACGTTGACATTCAGAGCACTGGGCAGAAATCACATTGCGTCAACACCCGCGAGGGCCATCGCAATAGAAGTGAATATGTTACACCCTCTGACAAAGATGTGTTGCATGTATTCTTATTTCACTCCAAGACATATGAAGTTTTGTGCTTCATGCATTGTCAGAATACACGGATTGTTCTCGATGTTATACGCTGTTCGCAGACATGACACATGTCCGTATATCCTCATGGATGGTCTTCTTTGTTTATCTTGTGAAGACCCATTATATCTTATTTCACCGTGTAATCTGTGTTCTATGTGTGTTTTTGTGTAAATTTTAACTGTGTAAATAGCCTGTGTAAATAGCCTGCAGTATTTTTACATATTTTAGTGTATACATATTAATGTTTAAATTAAGAGACTATGGCCTGTATTTTGAAAGTGACTGACTCAAGAGCCAGGGGTTTCTGGTTCAAATCCCGCTGTGGTAAGCGAATTTTCTATGTATAATATAAATTTATTTAAACGCGATTGTGAGCGAGAACGCGAACGGAAGCGAGAGGGACCTCGCGCGAACAAGGGAAAGAAACCGCGCGAACGAGAAGACGCGCGCGACCGGGGGACGGGGGAAACATCTACGAGGGAGAGATAACGCGAGCGTGAGCGTGCCGTGTGACGTCACGCGGACCGGCGCGGCCGTTGCACGCGGACTCCGCGGCGCGGCGGGTCCCCTCGCCCCGCGGCGCCCGAAAACGCGAACGCGGGTCCCATCACTCCGCGGACCTCTTCACCGCGGCGCCGGAAAACCGCGGTACCCCCTTCCCCTCCCCCGCGAAGCCCGAAAAACGCGGTACCCCCTCCCCCTCCCCCGCGACGCCAGAAAACGCGGTACCCCCCATCCCCTTTCCCGCGGCGCCCGAGAACGCGGTACCCTCCTCCCCCGCAACGCCGGAAAACGCGGTTTCTCCTCCCCCTCCACCGCGGCTCCCAAAAACGCGGAACCCCCTCCCTCTCCCCCGCGGTATTCCCTTCCCGTGGCGTACCCCCGCCCCTCACCCCCTCCTCAGATCCCCGGTCTAGAACGCCCATAGCTTACCTACTTATAAGCATTTTATTCTCTTTTCTAAGCCTTGAACAACATTGGAAAAAATTTCCATAACTAAAGATAAAAAAAGTCAATGAGTAAGGAGACATTTTTCATGCTGTGGTCTTTTAGACCCCTCATGTCATTTACGAGATTCTTGAGAGTGGCATTTAAGGGTTAAAGTCTCGAAAAAAATAGATTTATTTAAAAAATGGCAAGCAGCGATTCCGGGCAATATAAAATTAAAATTGTCTCATTACGTGTGAGAAAAACACTTTGAAGAACAATACATCAACAGACAGTTAGTTAAACGTGATTCGAATGAAAAAATTATTGCAGAGTTAAATTTTTCTTATTTATTTTATTATTTTTAACAAAACATACATATAATACATACATATATACAATAATATATGAATTAATATGGTATGTACATATGGTGTTACATATAATTGCACAATGAATATATATTTCTTATTTATATGCCAGTATTTTTCGTATAAATACACGAATAGGTACGAAAATAATCCCTTCTAATTTTTTTTCGAATCTGACGGCATAGAAAATTTTGCGTTTTACTGAGTTGTTACTTGAAGTCTCTATATTATTATGATGTATTCGGGATTGGGACACAAGTCTATCATTGAACAACGTTTATTACAACTAGCATATATATGTACTACATAGTGCTTAGGAGCATGCGGTGTGCGCTGTGCTAGCCGACTGTGGACTGGCCTCGCCGTCGCTCGGCGCTGCTCCGCTTGCTGTATCACAAAGCGTGTCAGTGTTATTGCTCGCTACCGTACACGGTCTCACTCCGTGATACATCACATTGTTGTTCACTACCGCACACGGTTGCTCTCCGTGATACATCATAACTCTAATAATAATATTATCGCTACCGCACATGGTCGCTCTCCGTGATACATCACAATTATGTTGAGTGGTAGTGTTGTGATCAGTTACGTTAGTGTGTTACACGAATACTTCAAACTAGTGTGTGTTTTTTAGATACTGGTGTGTATTTTTTATTCACGTAAATGATCACAATATCACTCAACATAACTCAACTACAGATTTCAAATAACAACTTATTAAAACGCAAAATTTTCTATGGCGCCAGATTTAAAAGAAAAATATTAGAAGGCATTACTTTCATATTGACCCTCGTATTTTTCACTTTTAGTACACATATATGTATATGTCCACGATTAGACGATGGTGCTGTCCCGACATTGTTTAATGACATTGACAAAACTGTTATTTCAAAACGAACAGAGAACAGTGACGCAAAAAGTAAAATTATTGATATTTTTACGGACAATTTGTCTGTTGTGGAAAGTATGTTTATTGCATATATATATATATTGTGACGTTGCAGTTTCGCTGCATCGTGGCAGCGCCCAGCCGCCGTCACAAGGCGCGGGTTTCGCGACCTTTTATCGTCCGAGAACGGTCCAACTAGTCGATGCGAGATCTCCGAGGGGCATTTTGTCGCGTTACGTTATTCTGATCCCTTTATTTTTCTATTTTGTATACTGCACGGCGCTTCACCGAGGCGAGGCGCCGATTTCCTACGAGGGAGTACAGGGGATGAAACCGACCAGGAGAATCGAGCCGAGGAATAAATCGCCAGAGCGGATCGAAGCAAAACTCGCGGGCCGCCGAGAGCGAAGAAGCACTGGAAGGCACGCGCGCGGCGCGTGATGCAGCGGCGGACGGACCCGTAGCCAGCAGGGCCTCAGGTACCGGGGTAGAACAAAGCCACCTGCCCGCCTCCACTGCAGACCGGACTCTGGGGTGGATGGCCACCATCTCCGGCCCGAGACGGAGGAGCACCGGAAAGACTAACGTCCCGTCCGGGAAGGATCCCGAAAAATCGCCGCACGAGCGAAAGGCCCATTAAACCCCTTTCGGGAGCCGTGATTGTCGGCCCTGCGCAAGGATACACCGCGAGTTTGCGAGCTCACCCCTAATTGGTCCGCGCTATAGCGCCGCGGGGTCGCGTACGCCCGGGGTGGGGCGCGCTATCGATTCCGCCATCGAGCGAATTTTCGGCGACACTCTTGGATCGTCCTCGATAGCGTTCGCGTCGGAATTTTCCCGTCACGATATCTTTGAGTTCCGATAATTCCTGGCGACTAGCTGCTGACCCTTGGGAGGACGGCGAGGATCCTCGGGAGGAAGCTGACCTACGGTGAGGTTGCTTCGGGTAATTTCGCGTACTTGTAAAACCACGCTCTCCGGGGCGCGCTCTCACTCGGGAATAATCGCGGTAATTAGCGTTATTTGCCGATAAGGTGTTGGTTTAGCGATCGACAGCGAAAGCAAGGGCACCGGAATGGTCTCGTGATCGTGGAATCGCGACCGAAATTTGCAAGCTCCTGGAGATCGATAAGCGCGTTAATGGCGACTTTCGATATCGTGAATACGCCGTTTCTCGCGACCTTCGTGTTCGCGACCGCGTGTTTCACGGTGCGTCGTAATTCGCCCGGTCGGGACTTAGATTCCACGCGCGATATTAATTGCGTGAGAATGTTATTCGCGTTGGTTGAAAAATGTTATTTGCGTTGGTTAAAAAATGTTATTTGCGTGATTTGATTATGAGAGAATTTTATTCGCGTCAGAATGATTGCGTTAAGATGGTACTTGCGTTAGGATATTACTCGCGTTAAAATATTATTCGCGTTTGGTTACTTTTCGCGTTAGAATAATTGCGGTTAGATATTGCTTGCGTTGGAATATTGCGCGCGTTCGGTCGTTCCTCGCGTTGGAATACTTGCGTTCAGGTACTACTTGCGCTGAATTATTTGCGTAGGGGGTCGTTCGCGTTGACTGGTTAATTGCGTTCCTATATTACTCGCAGTAACTCCGTATTTTCGCGTCCGCTATAATATCTTCGCGCTAGTTCTAGTATTCTGTGTGTTATGCCGAATGTCTCGATAAATCCTTGTTGCGTTCGGTCCTAATTACTCGCGTTAGATTAAGAATTTGGCGACAGAATTCCTGTGTGGCTTTAGACGTGGCGTTCACGCACTCTGAGCGTGACACACTACCATTTCGCGATACTTCCTGTTCGACCTCTACTTTCTAGTTACACCATTACCTCGCGTTTACTCCGATTGTTTCGTGTTCGGTTGTGGCTCTTGCCGACATTCTATATTAGTTGTAAATTAAGTTTCCCACTATTATTCTTTATCTGGCAATCACGCTTTCCACGCGTTCACGCGTTCACGCGTTCACGCCTTCCAAACTAACGCAGTGCTCTCTTCATTTCTGGCGTCCATTATTTTTGTTGCTTAAATCCTGACGCCCGCGTTAGCAGTTATTCGTTTGATTTTTATAATTTAATAATGGAAACCGAATTAGCACTGACTATTTCACCGGAGAATTACCTCCGAATAAACGTCGTTATTTATTTGCTAACTATAATACCTGAGTTGGTGATTTATGCGTTACCCCGCCAAATCTTGCGCTGCCCTTCATCAACCCCGCCCATAACCGTTAGGTTGAGCTGGCCGATCTTTCGCACACCAGATTCCTTGCGTTTCGCGTTCCTTTCAGGTTTAGCGCACTTAGTAGACGCGTATCTGCGCGTCTGGCGCCCAACATAACAATTTTTCGTGTCAAATTGCCGGATTGTGCGAGAAATCGTCGGAGAGGCTTACCATTCTATTCTCCTGTTGCGGCCCCAATTAATATAACAATAAATAGGATTAAGAATAAAGACCGCGAAGAACAATGGGGAACGCGACCGCGAAAGCAACGCCGAATCAGCAAGAGATGAGTTGCGCGATCGGCCCACATACGATCGAGCAACTCAGCGATATCGAAGGACAGGACGAGGACTCAAAAGGAAACGACAACAGGAGACGGGAGGGCAATCGGAGTCAGGGAGCAGATCAGTAACGGGCATTCTTATACGCAATAACTGTAAAACGGATTTAAGTAAAGTATCGTTTATTGAACGTGTCGTGTGTTATAATCCTTTCCGCCTCCTCCGTGGAATAAAAGATCCCCGGTGTCTCTCTTCCAAAAAAGAGGCACAACACTCCTTACCCCTTTTGATCCCTCGTGCGACTGGGGCGCGAAAAAGACGTGACAACATGTATAATAATGGGTAGTGATTTTTAAAAATAAATATATATATATTTATTTATTTTTAAAAATTACTTTTCATCAAAATATTGTTGCATTTCTTGATGTATACATTCAACATTTATTTATTGTATCTTTATTATAAACGTATTTTTGATTTTCCTCGATAAATCTTCGATTGTCGGCAAAGTAGTTGAAATTGAAAAGCTGCAAACTCAATGAATGATGGTGCCATCATAGTAAATACAGAGTTTATTCTCCAAAAGCACAGTCCAACAGTAGTTGCACAACCATATCAGATTCCTGTTCCTGCTTTGGCTTTGGAAAGAGAGAAATTTGGCGATGTTTCAGTCATTAGCGAATGTAAGTTGCATTTTCCACTCATTGTAGTTAAGAGATGTCGCTCAATATGCAGTTGTAAATATAATGAAAATTTCAAGCACAAAAATTCCGTTTTTTTTAAATTGATATAGAAATAGGGTAACTCCGGTATTTACGCCGCAGAAGTCAGAAAAAATTAAAGGAATAAAGATATTTGCTCGCAATTATTCTGTTATGTGCTTTTATGCCATATATATTAGTATTGTGTTGCAATTTCAGTTTACTGTTAATATTAACGAAACCGTCGTGAGTTGAATCGATTTGGAATACAGCAAAATACAAGTGCATAGCTCTTGTATTCTTTGTTTAGTTTGATATCTTGTATATTCTACCTGTTTAGAATATATAGCATTTTTAGCGTGCGGGATTTATGCCATAGTACAAACATTTTGTAAAAATCGGAATATTCATTATTTTTAACAAAAATACACAAATTTTTTTACTGTGTATATTCCACCTATGAATATCATTTATCCTACCCCTATGGAATATATGGTAAAAATGCAAGGGTCTAAAAGTATTTTTTGTTAAATACAAAGAATAAATATTTCATATTTCTAATTTTTTTATAGTAGAGACAGTATAAAGTTTTTATTGGTATAATTCATTTGTCTTAAACATAGTAAATAGTACTCGATAAATTAAATTTTCCTTAAGTGCGGCGTATATACCGGAGTTACCCTATGTTAATTTTCGTTCTCTGTAACTCACGTATTTGCAAGTACATTATATCATAGTTTACGCAATTAATAATATCTATTTAATTAACTTAGTTGTAAAGAATCGTTATAATTTTTTATTGTACTTTTTTTGCTAGGTCATGAATTATTCAAAAGTGGAGAATGTAGCGAAAATTTTTCTGCCAAGTTACCCAAAAATTGGGGGATCACCGAAATACATGCGCGTAAAAAACTACATGTACGCTTTACATATCAGATTCTCCGGTTACACAAAAAAGCATAACTCTTGATACCCAAAGAAAATTCCGATAGCTATGTATACGGCAACCTTGTTGACAAAAACGATACTGACCTCGTACAATTTTTGAACAGCACTAAATCGCTGCCAGTTGTTTTGGAAAAGTTTCAACATAAGATTATATGCAATGGTGAAGGAAATATTAATGTTTATTGTATTCCGGAACAATGCGCGTACAAGGATTATGTCGATGAATGGCGTGCCCACAAATGTTCTCTGCTGTCAAAAAAAAAAGATGTAATCGTTGCAATAAATTGAGAAAAACAGTACTACAAAAAAAAAATTGGAGAGTTGCAAGGCGCTTAATCGTATCTTAAAATCGTCAAATCCAATTGATCAAAAAAAGTTAGCATCGATGCAAAAAAAACTGAACAATCAAACATGGAAAGAAAAACGTACTAAATATCGTGTGGAATTATTAATAGAGTCATTGAAAAACAAAGAAGTTGAAATTCAGGATCAAACATTAAATAAAAAGTGTTCAGCATTAAATGTACCCGCCACCCAGAGAATAGCTTTAAAAGAAATTATTGCAGCTACGTCAAAAAAACACGATCGAGGCCGACGTTACACGGACGAATGAATCATGTTATGTGTCTTAGTGAAATTCAGACACCTAATTTCTGCGCAAAAATAATGTTATGCCGTTGCCGTATACAAGAACAATTCAAAGCTATTTTCTCTTATCAACACCAAGTATGGCTTTGATGAACACTTTGCAAAACTGAAAAAACAATTCGAGACAAGAACGCCACTACAACGTCATGGTGTGTTGCTGTTAGATGAAATTAATCTTTGAATACCCGTTGCAGTTTTGGGTGATGATGAACAGCAATCTACAGATCTGAGTGAACAAGCAACTCATGGTCTCGTCCTGATGTTTCAATCACTAACAGACAAATATACACAACCAGTAGCAGTTTTTGCCTCGAAAAATCCCGTGAAAGTCGAAGAACTTGCGATATTGGTAGTAAAAGCAGTTGTATACGTAGAAAGCTTTGGGGCAACAATACACGGAGTAATTGCGGACGGCGCGAAGACAAATACAAAGATGTGGTCCATATTGGATATAAAAATTTGTCATTATGACATGAAGACATGGTTCATTCATCCACTTGATAACGACCGGAAAATATTTGTCTTCTGTGACACGCCCTATTTAATAAAAAACATTCGGAATTTCTTATATAATAAACGCCGTTTAAGGGTAAGTTGTTGATTAAATGGCATTTGAAAAAATTCTTCATTGTATTAAAACTCAAAGAACTACTATATTAAGAGAATTCATATATATATTCGTTTAATTATATTAATTACTATTATACTAATTATTACAAAAACTATTTTTAGATCAATTGTACGACCAATTATATCGAGTGGAAGTACTTTGAAATTCTGTTCAACATTGACAGGAATCATGTCGAAAACATGAGGACATGCCCGAAATTGTCCGAGAGACATATTAAATTAGACAGCACATCTAAAATGAGAGTGCGACTTGCTACTCAAGTATGTAATTAATGTAATAAAATCTGATGTATTATTTTTATAGTGTTGCGCTTTCTGAGTCGCACTGTCACACACTCGCTCACTCTCGCGCACTCACTCCCGTCGCTCACGGAAATAATGGAAACTCCGCTTTAATTAAAGAGAGAATCTCAGCGTTTATTATAATCAAGATACAGCGCGGACTCGCGTCCGTCGTCCAGCTGTTCGAGAACAAATCTGACAGTCGTTCGGAAAATCAATAAATCAAAAATTTATAACAGCGTCCCGTTGTCAAGGGACGCGCTCCGGCTTGAAGCTTCCGCAGAGCGCAGCCAAGTTCAGCCCACGGGTAACGGGTGTCACGGCACGGGCGCAACAATAGTACTGCGAAAAAAGTAAGCACCCGAATCATCTACATTTCTTATTATTATTGATAACAGTAATTTTTAAATTTATAGATTTTCAGTAACTTTGTAGCGCAAGGGTTAAAGTTTTATAAGTCACACGGATGTGACGAGCTTGCTAGATGTGAAGAGACAATTACTTTTGTGAAACGAATGAATGATAGGTTTGATGCCTTGAATCGAAAATCTCCCAATAAAGGACTTACATCACAATCTAATGACTTCAAGGTAAGGCAAAAGGTTTCTCTAACTATTAAAGATGTATAAACCATAAGCAAAAATAAAGAAAACGTGGACTTTAGGATGTACTTTCATACATTTTTCCAACTGTTTTATTAATAACTTAACACTACTATTGTTGAAACTCAATGTCATTTAATGTTATCTTCGATATAGATAATTTTTTTTTAATTTTTATCTTATTGGAATGCACTACAATTTACACACACACACACACATTGTTTTTCTTTTCTAATAACATACTATACATATTCTAAAATTTTCTCATCTCGACAATGCTTCTATGAAATTGAAACCTTTTTTTCAGGTATTAAAAAATTCACTGCAGTGGCTGCAAGAATGGGAATCTGGTGTGCGTTGTCACATTCTGACTGTTATTGTTCGTCCGTTTTTTGGTCAATGCATTTAAGCAATTTACCAGGGATTTGGACAAGTCGTGTGGAGGATATTATTATTGTTGTTGTTATTGCTTTTGTTATTCGGGACCGAAAAGATATCTAAGTTTATAAACTTTATAACGAGAATCACTTTTATTTATTTGGTTGTAATGAGGATAATCGATGTCGAAGTCGACAGGAATAGGTTTAAATGGAGGTGCGTTTTTTAATTGTTGGATGAAGAGGAGAGGATCTTGATTAGAAATGACTGCTTGTTTAATCTGGAACCTAATCCTTTTGATTTGAGTTCGTTTGTCTCTCTTTTTCGTCATCTAACCCGGATCCTCAAAAATGAATTTTATAGCTCGCCACACTCTTCGTCAGCGCTCAAAAGCCAATCCGCCACACTCTGCTCGCCACACTCTTCGTCAGCGCTCAGATCGGCAGCGTAAAGGCCAAATTCACTTTCGGGAATTAATAGTGATTCTAAGGATCAACCGCGTAATCGCCACGCTTTCGGCAGCAAAGATACCTGCTCGCCACACTCTTCGTCAGCGCTCAGGACCAATCGCTACGCACTATGTCAGCGACAACTTAGAAGTGATTGATTAAGAATTTAAAACGAGATGAGATTCCAGATTTTGAGCTTATTCTTTTTCAAACTTATCTTACCTTTATTGTTTATGACGTCAATGGCGATGTCCTCACGGTCTTGCCAGCCGTGGAGGAGCGCACTGTCGCTGGTTCTTACTACTTGATCTCTTAAAAGTCGTTCAAACTCGCGATTAGACCCTCGGAAATCCAGATGGTAGCTCGACCAAACAATGTCTCAAGATATGGGCGCCAGGTACGATTTCTCGCACCACGATACTCTAAATCTTAGTGCAAAATCTCTCAGGCGTGAGTCTAATCGAGGAATCGTAGTTGGAGGCGGAGAGGGAGCGTAGCAATTAACACATTCGATTACAATAAACAGAAAGAAAAATATATTTGAATAATGTAGTTAACAAGTAGAAAAAGGTAGGCGAGTTCCACGGCAAACAAGCAGAATCCGAGTAAGCGTCACGTGTCACCCCACGAGCGCGATACTCATTCCGTCGCCGAATTGCACGGCAATTCCCAATCAGTTTCGTACATTAATTTTTCCCGACGTAGACCGTAACGAATTCAACCCTGTCACTCAAACGCGAGATACCCGGAACATTTCTTTCCGACAAAACGCACAAAGTTACGCATTTACACCTAACGCCAATTATTTACAACTACGCGACATGATTGATGCCGACAAACGCAAAGACATTCCCTTACAATTACCGCGAAAGTTAGTACCGACGAACGCAAGAACATCTACTTACAATTAACGCGAACATAATCGGAAACAATAACCGTGAGACACTCGCACGCGCGAGAGCAACTTCCCGAATTGACCGCGGATCGCCCGATCACGCGAGTCCCGAATGACCGCGAACCTCCCGATTACGCGAGTTCCTAATGACCGCGAATCTCCCGATTGCGCGAGTCCCGAAAGGGCGCAAAACTCAAAGGCGCCTGTCGCCACGGCGTGATCATGTGATGCTCATGAAGAGCTCATTCCGCTACGCACAGTATCCTCCACGCGGCCCGGTCTTACCGCGGGACGTTACAAGATTCCTCGAGCGAGTCTTTACTCTATTCTCGGCGCGAATCGTTACCGGATGACACAATTAGACGGACAAAGACTACACAATTAAACGCACGCTGACTGTCGGCGGCCGTACGCTCGAACTCCCGAGACGGACACTTGCGATCACTTTCCCGTACGGGCCCTCCCGCGGTATGATATTCGGTATTATTTAAGTTACGGCAGACCTCATCTATTCCTGCGGCACAACGCGACTCCCGGAAGGGCCTTAGTATCGCTACAATCTTACTTTGCGGAGGCTGAGAAGTGGCCTTACAATTCGTCGCTCGATCCGGCAGCTCGTCGTTCGGCTCGCAGGGCTGGATGGTACCTCGATAGCGGCTCGCACGACAGTCATCTTCCCTCGGCCCGGCGGGATCACGCTGGGCCCGCGCGCGCCCGCGCGCGCCGGTATCCCTAGCCCGTTCGGTGCTGCGCCTTGGCACCTTAGCGATCTCCCTAATATCGCTGCGATCGCCGCGCCTGCCTAGAGCGCCCCTCGTAGCTGCTTTTCTCCGCCGGCGCACAGTGGGGACAAATAGAAATTTACTGTTCAAAAATCGCTACAGACCGTAATTCTTAACCGATCGAGACGTTTTTTTTTTTAAATTAATTGTTAATAAATTTCCCACAAAACTGTGGAGTTCGATTTTTTAAAAAGACTCTTTGAAATGCACAATATTAATAACAATTTCAAAATTATTTTAACCTGAAGTTGAATTAGAAGAATTAAAGTTACTTTTGCATTGAGCTAGCTTACGTAACAGTTTTTACGGTCACTAAATACGAATCTGTTAGAAACAAATGTTAGAATTAATATTTGACTATTGACAGTCGTCAAATTAAAAAAATGCATGTTTTGGCTGAATATATTCTTTTACTCGAATTATTTTGCAGTTGTTTCATATTTATTTATTTATTACTATATATATATTTCACAACGTTTCGGTCCAAATTCGGACCCTCTTCAATTGAACTCTTTCACAAGCATTCGACAGGCAATTCGTGACACTGTACCCGCAAGTCAGAAATCAAAGACTAGGCAGAAAAGAAATTCCATTTTTGTATTGCGATCGCAGGAACTATAAAAGTAAAAAATCTTGACTTACATGATTTGTGCGTTGTCAATAAAATATAATGTCAGTGTTAGTAAAATATAGTGTAAAAAATAATAAGAAGTCAATGTAGTATAAAATTAAATGTGTATATATAGAGCGTGTTGAGGAAGCACGTTTGTATATCCCGATTGCAAAAAAAATAAATGTAAAAAATGTAAGATAAATAAATAAATAAATAAATAAATAAATAAACATATATTTTTACATTTATTTTTTTTTGTCTTTTTGACAATTAAATGCGAGAATAAATTTCAGTCATACGCGTGTCGGTTGGAAACGAAGTGAGACAGCGAGTCGCAAGTATGTAGGTCAGAAACGTTATTATAAACAAAGTAACAGAAAGTCAAAACCAAAAGTTAAATATTATTAATGATGGACAAGTATGCGTGGTGCTTCCTAAACACGCTCTATATATACAC
>NW_020216656.1:62861-136060 GCF_003070985.1 Temnothorax curvispinosus | reverse complement strand
TGGCCCCACAACTTACCATGGACATCGGTACTTGGGCCCATATCGCTACAGGCCCTTCGGGGCGCACCTAGGTCGCCATACCACCGACTTGGTTACTGCAGCGCGCACCAGTCGGACGGCCTTAAGAGAGTCATAGTTACTCCCGCCGTTTACCCGCGCTTGTTTGAATTTCTTTACATTGACATTCAGAGCACTGGACAGAAATCACATTGCGTCAACACCCGCGAGGGCCATCGCAATTTTCGCCCGACCTCTTATCTGAGAAGTCCGCGCGTGCGGCTTTCGGAAGTTTCCGAAGTTCCGTTCACACACTTCGCGTTCCGTTCAATGGTCACTCGGTTGACTCGTCGGTGTCCGTCTATGGTATTCATGGCCCGTACGAGGCACGACCGCGCGGTGTTTACTCGGAAAGTGTCGGCAATCAGTAACGGCGACCGGTAACCGTCGGAAAGTCAACGGCCAACCACCCCCGATCGATCCCGCGCGTTCTGGCTTCTGGCCGCGCGGCGTCTCGGCACGGAGACTCCACGCTGCGCGATCTCGGCCTTGCCTAGCGACGCCCTGGTAAGAATCGGTGAGACCGGCCTATGCCGGTAATATAGAAAATGATGGAAAACGAATTAGAACGGAATTAAAAATGTTTGACATTATCGACATCGAAAAAGTTCGGCCTTCACTATAGGATCCCCTTAACCTCCTACGGATTATGTGGCACCTTTTTTTTTGACGCAGGTCTTTGACTACTGAAATGCCGGGACTAGCCCGGTTTGCCCAGTAGCCCTCCTTACGGGGGGGAGACTCCCCCGCTTCCGGGAAAAGGCGAGGGGAGTGCCGGATTTTTACTGGCTAAAACCCTGCGGGTGTCCGTCCCGGCGCGTTTGTGGTAGGGGAGCCCCGGGAAACGCGCTGATTCTTCCAGGCACCCCCCTCCGCTACGTTCGAGTAATTGGGCACCTATTCCGGGATTATAAATCCCAAGCCCTTATGAGCTGCTAGCTTATGTGGTGGGTTGGAGGGAGCAACCCACCACCCTCACGCTGGGGGATTTTGGTTGCGGACGTGCGGTAACCTCCGCCCGCACGTTTGCACCTTCAGCTGCTTCCCTTCCTTAGTCTCACATACAAGAGGGAAGAGAAATAATATCTCTCTTTTCCCCCTCTTTTTAAGAGGGGGAATACTTCAGCTAAGAAGTTTTGGCTTTCACATAACCGACACTTCACTTATGTAGTGGTAAAGCCGACGAGAGGAGAGTGGGTGTCTACGCGCAGGCACCTTGTTGTCATAAACTTGCCCTAGTTTGGGCTGCGGCGGGGCCGTCACCACGTGTCCGGCAACGCCGGCGTGATGGTGGTGGCGGCGGCGGTCTCCCACCGTTCTCATCCTCACTGCTCTCAGGAGGGGGGGCAACTACCCTTCTCCTCCCGGCTGCTGCAGCCCTAGCTGAGGCTGCGTCGAGGGGGGGGACACCGCCACGAGTTTGGCGACGCCGGCGCGGTGGTGGTGGCGGTGAAAATCCCCCGCCGCTCTCTTTCCCGTCGCTGTCAGGAGGAGGGGCAACTTCCACTTTTCTGACATCACGCTGCAGAAGGAGACAAAAGCGTCCTATTTCTCTTCCTCTTCTCCAACCGCCGCAGCTGCGCCGTGTCTGCCTCTCCCAGTGATGGCAGCGCGTGGTGCTCCTTTCCTATGCGGCACAAATACTCACCGAAGCAACCATGCCCGGTGAGCACTTGCGCCGCATGGAACGTAAGTCCGCGTGCCTTACATTCGACCCAGTCCCTCAAATCGGTTGGACGGCCTCTCGGACCCTCCTCCCCCTAGTTGGGGGTTCGTGAGCCACTCGCTCTACTCACGGAGGAGGGTCTCTTTGGCTTGGAGCCTCAGCGCGGTCTTCGCTCTCGGCGTGATTACGCCCCCCCCCCCCCCCCGATTCGATCGCCTTTGTTCGCCTGTATACGCAGGCTTGCGATTTAGCGATTATGTCAATCGGAGGGATCCCGGCGAGGGTCGTCGCCCCCCACATAAAAGACGGTTCTGTACGCCCGGGCTGCCCAATTAGCGATAATACACTGGGCAGCCATCAACTCCCTGTTTAGGCGGGCGTTCTCCACCACCTTCTTTGCCCAAACAGGCGCTTCGTACAACATGACGGAGTTAGACCGTCGCCACATAGAGGAGACGCACATGCCCGCTAACGCCATTCAGGTTGGGCAACAGCCTGGCGAGGCTGTTAGCCACACCCCCTTGCCTCGGGGGCTATGCGGACAATGTGCTCGCCGAAGCTCCCAGTTCCGTCCAGCCATATCCCCAGATATTTCAAATGGGGGGAAATCGGGACGCGGACTTCCTTTACTGTCAGGCAGAGCCTCTCTAGCGGTGGGCCCCGCAGAGCGCGGTTGTAAAACCACGACGCTTGGGTTTTCTGCGGGGCCACCTTAAGGCCCAACTGCCTGATGGAGCGCACCACGTTCGCCGCAGCCACGTTGACCAGTCTGATGACCTCCTGCCATGTCTCGTCGCCGACCCCCAGGTATATGTCATCGGCATACCCCGAGAGCCAGCAACCGGCGGGGAGAGCAGCCCGCAGGACCAGGTCGTAGCCAATTATCCACAGCAGGGGCCCCAATACGGACCCCTGTGGAACACCGCCCTGTATCAACCTGATCCTGACTACCCCGTCCTGATCGACGTACATTAGCCCCCTGTTCCAAAAGTAATCGCCGATGATCCTTATTACATAAAGAGGTACGTTGAACCATATTAAGGCTTCTCCTATGACCGACCAGGGCAGGGAATTAAATGTGTTGGACACGTCAAAAGACACGCCCAACGCAACCCCGCCCTCGTTTGTTATTGCCTTCGTGCGAAAAAGGACGCGCAAAATCGCGTCGATCGTCGATCTTCTCGCACGGAAGCCGAACTGGTCGTCGGAGAGGCCAATACCCTCACCCCGAGACAAGTGCTGGACGAGGTACTCGGCAATAATTTTTTCGAATATCTTGCCGACCTCGTCCAGCTGGAAAATCGGCCGATACGCGGACGGGGAGTCCGCGAGCTTGCTCGCCTTTGGCAAAAAAACCAGACTGGCCTTTTTCCACTTTGTGGGAAACCGACCGATCTTCAGACACTCCGTGAAAATCCGGAACATCCAGTCGGTCAGTCCCCCAGCGGCCAAAATCCAGGGCTTATTTGGAATGCCGTCAGAGCCAGGAGACTTACGCTTCTTGATCCCGCGGAGATCTCTCTCCAGCTCGTCTCTTGTGACCCCCAGTTTGTCGCTCCACCCCGGGACTTCAATCTCGGGGAAGAGCACGGCACCTCTTCTGTCGGCAGAGAATAGAGATTCCACAACCCTGCCGACGAACTGAGGGTCAAGAGTCTCTGTGAGTGGGGGCGTCCACGGTCTCAGTTTGTCAAAAACTAATTTGTACAGACGCCCCCACGGATCCTCGTCGAGCGTATGAAGAAACTCCTTCCAGGCCTTCTCCTTGGCCGCTCTAATCGCCCTGGAAAAGTCCTGGCGGGCAACACGCCAGGCCTATCCAGTCTCTACCTCGTCATGGGCCCTGCGTCCCGCACGGGCTGTTAAAAAGCGTCTCATCGCGTGGACGGACGACCGCCAAAGCTCGGCAATATCGTCCGTCCACCAGTACGCGGCGCGCCGAAGGGGAAGCCTGCCGACACGGGGCATTGCCGCATACTCGCGATATGACGTCCCGTAAACGCTCTACCTCCGCGTTTATGTCTAAGGCCCCCCGGCGTACCTCCTCTTCTCCCCAAGTAAGCTCTGGGACCGCCGCGCTTAGGCAATTCGGGTCTAGCTACTTAAGAGCCCATCTCCGCCGCGACTGTTCCGCGGCATGGCGTAGAACCAGCACGTCTGGAGAGGCGGTTTCCCTTATGAAAATGTGCCTTTCATTGCCATTAAAAAATGCCATTGAATTCCCATTGTTCCAGACGCAATGGAAATAAAGGCATTTTTGCCAAAAATAAAAAATTCCACACAAAATTCCATCAATGGCATTTTTTAATGGCAATGAAGGACACATTTTCATAAGGGAGGAGCTCTTGCCTTAGGCGACTAGTGCCTAAAAATATTTGCCCCGGTCCCGTAGGGAGTCTCCTTATACATATACCAGTCCGTGCCAAACTTTGAATTTGAGAGAATGCATGAACGATGCGACGCCTGGCGGCGTCGATGCGAACTGCCGGTAATACAGTTACCGCGTGGGCGTGATGATAATGCATGTACCACTGGTGGCGCAAACCGCCACATTTACCATTGACGAATTTCCATTACAATTCACATTGAACAACATTGGCTGAAGAAAAATTCCATACAAATTTCATCTTTCATGAGTCATTGGCAGTTTCCATTATGCCAGTATGAAAAAGGTTGTCATTCGAATCTTGCCATTGCGTTTCCATTCATCTTATTGCCACTCAATATTTTCCATTTACTTTTCCATATAATTCGCATTGCAAGTTCCATACACAAGTTTTAACCTTCATAAGCCATTAGCAGTTTCCATTACGCCTGTATGGAAAAAGTTGTCATTCGAATCTTGCCATTGCGTTTTCATTTATCTTATTGCCACTCAATATTTTCCATTAACTTTTCCATATAATTCGCATTGCAACTGTAGGGCAACCATACATTCCCACTGACTGCCATTGAGCACTCAAGAGCACATTTTCATAATGGTTGGACCATCATCTCTATGTGACAATGGTCAGACAGAGTTTCTCTGTCCGTCACCACTTTTCAGCTGTGTATTATCAGCTGCGCGCGCGGCAGGAAAATTCGTTCAGGTGAGGTCTATCACCGAGGCCCCCTGCCGGCGCACACACGTGCTTTCTCGGCCTGTGTTGATAAGACAGAAGCCTAGGCCTGAAGCCCACCCCTTCAAGACGCGACCCCTCGCGTTCGTGAGCGGGAAACCCCATAGCGAATTTTTCGCATTGAAGTCCTTCGCCACGATGACCCGGCCATGGAGGTGCCGACGTACGCACGCGCTTATGTCGTACAGCACCCCCTTAAACCTGGCTAGGTTCCAACTTAGAGGGGCGTAAATTCCAATGACGAAGATGACCCCTATTTTATCGCCATGTACCCCACTCCGTTCTCGCTTTGCGAGCACGGGGGGGCTGCGGCAGACCTTTCCAGGTGATTGCGGCAGAGCCGGTGGTATCAGCAGCCCAGAAGGGGTGGCCGCCGGGACCCTGAACGGCTCCGCCACCACTCCCAATCCACACCCGCGCTCCGCCATTGTATGTAGGAACAAATGGGTGGCGCGGGCATAGTTGAGGTTCACCTGGAGAAGTCGTACAGCCATTACTGGCTCGGTCAATGCCGAGCTCCAAAAGTTTTATCTTTTTACGCGCCAGCCTCATACACTCCGCGTACTCCCCTTCGAGGCACGTGAGTGTTACTTCCGCGGTACGCGGCATCCTCCTTTTATTTTTTTTTTTTTGAGACTGTGGCGTTTGGTTGAGCTAGCGCCACTTTTCTTGCCCGCATCTGGTGCGTTTGCGGGCGTGCGAGCCTTGAGCATGGACACTGACTTGTCAGCGCCAGCTTTTTCCCCCCTCTCGTACCACGTTGCCTACGTTTGGGCTTCCGTAGTGTCTTTATGGGCTGTCAGAATAGTCGGGGGAAAAAAGGCAGGTTGTGCCCTCTTGCCCTCGCTCTGACCCTTTTTGGTATTTAGTGGCACGGCTTCCTTGGCATTAGTTGAGGGAAGTTTAGGTGTCGCGCCTTTGTCTCCTTTTCCTGTGCTTGTCGCTACAGTGACCTCCCGGGAGCTGAACGTGCGGGCTCTTTTATGCCCTTGGGCTCCACCGGAGTTTTGTTCGAGGGGATAACTTTGCTAACCAGTACAACCGACCTTCCATACTCTCTCCCTTGCCGACCTTAGTCGCGTTGGGCGACGGCACAGCATCTTGGATTACCTTCGACACTCCGAGTATTAGTATTATCGCCGCCGGCATGCCGTCTCTTCTTATTTCCTCCAATACGGCATCCCTCGTGCTTTCCTCTATCTCCATTTCTTCGTCGTCCGAGCCGGAGCTCTCTATGATAGGACGTTTCCTCTTAGTCCTAGCGCTCTGTCTTTCCCCCGCCGGGTACGGATCAGCCGGCTGTGCCTGCTTCTGCTGTTGTTGCTGCTGCGACAACTGCACCTGTTGCAGTTGTTGTTGCAGCTGCGTCAACTGCAGCTGTTGCTTTTGTAGCTGTTGCTGCAGCCGAGCTCCCGTAACGCCCTTTGGCTGACTATTTCTGCCTCTTGGGCAGAGACCTTACGCAGCAGGACGACGTCTTCTCCTATACCCTCTCTTGTTGAGGAGTACGTCGTCGCCGCCAGAGCCCTCGGTGTCTTCAGCACCATTGGCGTCATTGGCGTCGACATAGGCGACTTCTTCCTCCTTGTCGCCGTCTTCGCCGCTCGCCCGTGTGTCGGTGCCCGCCACACCCTCCTGCGCATTGACGTCGATCACGTCCACACGCATGTCCACCTCCGAGTTCGCACTTGTGCACCCGGATGGCTCCTTCATCCCTCGGCGGGTCGACCTCGATCTTTCTCGGGAAGTGGAAGCCATCCACCAGATCTACCAGATCCACACGTGCGGACCGCGGATCCTTTTCCCTCCGGCGAGTCGACCTCGACCTGTCCCAACGGTTCGAACTCGACCTGTCTCGAGACGTGGACGCGTCCTTGCTACCTTGAGAGAGGGAGCCGGTGCTACTCGCTCTACTCCTCCTCCTCTCCTTTACGCATTTGGCGCAGCGAAATTGCTCCGTCCTTGCGTACTGTCCTCCTCCCGGCTCCGGCACTCGGAGCCGCTCCTCCTCCTCCTCCATGTTATTATTTGTGTTTAGTAAGTCCGATTATGTGGCACCTAAATTAGGGTATATAGGGGAGTTTGAGGCCAAGAGTTCCGAGGAGGGTACCGCGCGGGGGTACCGCGGGGGAGGGGGCGTTCACGTTTTTGGGGTCCGCGGCGCGTGGGATACCGCGGGGGGAACCGCGTTCGCGTTTTCGAGCGCCGCAAGAAGGAGGGCAACCGCGTTCGCGTTTTCGAACGCCGCGAGGTGAGGGGGAGGGGAGAACCGCATTCACGTTTTTGGCGCGCCGTGGAGAAGGGGGGTCCGCGTACAACGGCCGCGTCGGTCCGCGTGACGTCACCCGGCGCGCTCCCGCTCGCGTTATTTCTTCCTCGCGCGCCGTCTCTCCTCTCCCTCGCTCCCGTCCCCCGTTCGCGCGCGTCTTCTCGTTTGCGTTCTTTCTCCCGCCAGCATCATCTATCTCAGTCTCCATTCGCCTCTTACCTATCCTCACGTTTGCATCCTCTCTCACTTGCCACCTCCATCATTCGCTTATCTATTCGCGTATTCTCTGTCTCCCGCTCGCGCGGGGGAATTTTTATAAAATTATTTATCCTATTTAGGCATCACTATTACTAGCTCATCTAAGAAAAATGAAATCGGTGAAATGACGGAAAACAGATACTGATTATAAAAATCGTTTTATATTTTATATTTTAAATTTATACACACATTTTTAAGAGTTTTACTTTTTTTCAAATAATGTATTCAAACAAAAAATTTCATACTTTAAACCCTAAACGTTGTCACAATTTTTTTTCAGATTTTGTCTCTCGAATTGCCTTTTTTCATATCTAGAATATTTATAAAATAATTTATTCGAATCTTCTAATTGCAACCACCCCTGAAAAAATAAAAGAATGTAAAAAATGTTAGAAATAGTAAATTTGGAAAAAAGTAATATTAAAAAATATTTAAAAAATGTCATGCACACCCGAATGCGTGGAATCTCCACACGCACACCATCATATAGATGTACCTTTTGTATAGGTTGGTTATCCAGTCACAGCAACTGTAATTTAGAAAATATACAATTAATTTTAAAATGTAAATTAAAAATTTACTCACAAATCACCGTACGTACCCCATCGGCGGGATACGTAATACTTGATAAATAAATCGCAAAGACTTATTAATACCGACTGTGCTCTGACCTGAGGCAGAGCTCAATTTATAAGGGTCAAAAAAATGTAAAGAGAGGGTTGTACGTGATTTATCTGTGACATATTATATTATCAGAAACTAGCTATCATGAAACAATAATCTTCTACTTACCGTTGCATTTTGCAATCGCAGGTGGATACTCAGAACCGCTATCGAATAAAATGAGAAACGGGAATGTGCATAAATTATTTCAGGCACATTATATTATATGAAAATGACACCTTTTTCAAGGACACATCACAACGTGTCTCACGATAACTTCATCGAACACGTGCAAAACTGCAAATTTTGCAAATAGCACCTTTGTATGGCTGCTGCAGTTATATAATCAACTGCTATTGAACAATTATTAAACAACTAAAACATCTATTTATATTATTGTTTGAAGTTGAAAGAGAGAGAGAGAGAGAGAGAGAGAGAGAGAGAGAGAGAGAGATTGTGTTGTTCTTTTTTGCGGCCATTTGTGGCGGTTGTAATACAATAGATCAAATTGCGCATTCTACGTAGTTCGCGGAAAAAGCGCGCGAGCGACGCCGACAACGTTGCGTCCCAGGCGGCGAGGCACGTGTTTACCGCGCATGCTTGAGCATGTTGGGAAGGGCGCGCATCCCGAGCGAGCGAGCATTCGTTTCGCAGACATCGCGCGTGATACATCGTGCGTTACATACGGTCGAATCAAATACGTAATTGCGTCATCTTTTCGTAGTAAAGTTGTGCGGTCGCTGAAATCTGCCTTTTCGTGTGCATTAATAATATAACTATTTCTCATACATCAATCGACGAGATATACGAACAATTACGATCGTCACCGAGAGGAAGCCAGTGAGATACGTCCCAGCGAGCCATGCCGGCACGTGGAACGAAGGAAGGAAGCCATTTTCTGGAACGTTCGAGGAAGCCTGTTCAGGCTGAATACGAGCAGCTACTTATACATCGAGAGAAAATTTGTCTATTGCGCGGTCTGTAAGACTAGCTCTAAGTTTTCATCTTATTTGCTCACAAGGTAACCAATTATTTCACAATCTTGAGTAGAGACGTTAGAAGTTCATCTAACGTTACAATGAGGATCCTGATCAAAGGATCCTAAGCTCATCTGAGGGTTATCCTTGCTAGTCTGAGGAAATATAATAAGTTTCGCGGGTTGAGAGGAAAACATCCTCTCTTATTTCAGGTTTGTGCACAATTAATTTCGAGTTAATTGTATAACACTGAGCTCAGTATAAAAGTCCATTCATTAATTAATTCTTTGATTTCAAATCATTTTATTTCAATGCAAAACTTTACTTCTTTCTTTTGTGCGATTAATTCGATATAATCAATTCTACAATCTCGTTTATTGTTCATTACGTTAGTTTGCGGACATTCGTTACATTCACTTGTATTACGTACTAAATTCGAATGCGTTCTTTACGAAATTTATATATTTCGTTTCAGGCGTTGTAATACAATTATCAAATAACCGTTTGCGTGCGTTGCTATAAAAGCTCTTACTCAATTACTTTATATAATTCTACTACTTATTGTGCGAATTACTAATTATCAAATATTACATTTATTCTATGGTGAATTAGTGTGTCAATCAAAGACTTCTTATTACAAAATTTAATTCAGTAAACTCAGTGAGAAACTTATTGCTTCTGTTTTTGTTGTTGCTCATATTGTACGTATAGCTGGTGTTGTATTAATCGCTCATAATTTAGTATATTACTTTGCTGTGATTTAAAAACGAGTTTGATAATACTCAATCAGTATTAAAATTACAAATAATATTGTTTCATCGAAAGATAACAGTTATTCATTATTTCAAATAAAAGATTGATGCATTATTTCCCAGATTATACTAATTCTAGCTGAATTGATATTCTTATTTTAATTGATTTGTGTTTATGTTTCCAACAATTCTTTCTTTATATAACAACAACTAATTCTGAGCTTTACTACGTCAAGAGAAATTATATTAAAACATACGATGACAATTCTTCTTATAATGAATATTTTATTTGATAAAGAAATACCTCAGTAAAACTTAAAAGTATAGTTTGCCATAATTTGAAAGAAAGGACTGTTCCATAATAACTATTTATATGTTCTTTTGTGCATTTATATTACTCACATTGTCTTTTGTATTACTTATGTACAATTTTGTTCACGAATACTGGGAAGGTTTTAGGGCAGTTTCCCTTCTCTTATGCAACAAATGTTGGTAGTATTCTTTGTATAGTTCTGCCCAATCTAGCCATTTCTAAATTACATAAAATTACTAAACGCAATCTCTCTCTCAATAAACGGATTCTTTTTATTTGTTCCTTTTTCATCTAATTCTA
This sequence comes from Temnothorax curvispinosus, assembly GCF_003070985.1. NCBI lineage: Eukaryota > Metazoa > Arthropoda > Insecta > Hymenoptera > Formicidae > Temnothorax > Temnothorax curvispinosus. The sequence goes on along the minus strand of NW_020216656.1, from coordinate 125,686 downwards.
GAGTTCAGGCTTGTGCGCGAGCTTGTGCAAACGATTATACTACAAACTATGTGGAGAAAAAAAAACATTGTAATATTTATACAGTTTATTTATAAAAAATCATAATTCTTTCTGGTGCTGCGACCACCATTAAATTAAATATTTTTAATACGTTTTGTAATGCGCAATTCTTAATTATTTATATACACCTAGGGCATATACACCTAGAATGGTGTATGAAATTTTTGCAGTTTTTGTTTGCGTTTTTGCAATTTTCTTGAAGCTTAGGATCTGAAGAATATGTGGTGACAATTTCAAGTAAATATTTCAAGAAATAACGAAGTTATAGCAGAAAGAGTGCACGCCTTTGTTGGACGCGCGCCGCGCACGTTTCTCAAACTGGTACCCAAAACATCTCGAAAACTACTGAATCGATTACCTTGAATTTTTGTGTGTTTATTGTACACATAATTATCTAGTCTTTGTCGTAGGATTTTTTTTCATTGCTTATTTTTTGTTTTATGGGTAAATTAAGAAAGACTTTTTCCTTCAAAAATTGCAACGTTAAATACATATGTCCGCCATTTTGTCAAAAATTGATATTTTTAAAATCGGCTACGACAAAGACTAGATTATAATATCTATTTTAAGAATTATTTTGGTTTTTTTGTTTTAGATGATTTTTTAAGAAATGGCAATGGGTACCATTTGCGGTAATTTTTTTGCGACGCTTCGAAAAAGATGTCACAACTTTTTTAATTTTAAAAATTTTTTAATAAAAAAATTTAAACATACTCTCGAAAGTACGTACTTTTTACTAGAAAAAAAATCCGACTCTAAAATTCAAACAGTTCCTCTAAAAAAAATACCCAAAATGACCTTTTTTCCCGCTCCTAGGTGTATATGCCCCCTTAAAGATTCGATATCTTCATAATCTGCGTCCAAAATCTCAATGTTTAGGTTTTTTCTCGCATAATTCTCAAGCAGATCCATCAACTATTCTCGTTTCTGGCATTCCTTGGCGTATACAAGAGTCGACGTCTCGTCGCTTTCTCCAAGCAAGGCCAATGTAATTAGGTGTTTCGCCATGGTGTACGGTACGTTTCCGTCCTCCCATCGTAGTCCATGATGATTCGCAATCAACCAGGAAACACATGACTTGTCGAATTTCATGAGGAGACTCTACGGAATGGGGCATGTAAAAATGTAATGCGCTAAAACGGTCCCGTTTCTCAGCACCGCCACCTCCTTTACGACAAATTTCATCCCAACGGTGAATCCTTGCAGATTGACAAACGTTGGTACGATCATGACGAAACGACGGAGCAATCTGTATCTTATCGCGATACATCGACGCTTCGTATATTACAATATCAGCTAATGTTGCAATTTACATGATTTTGCGCACTACGTTCGACAACGGACAATATTCGATTACGCGATCATGCAAGATGAGACAATAGGCGGTCGTATTTGCCGGTACATTCTCTTCACAGTCAAATTTTATTCGCACATCCACGGTGGCGCTCTTGACAGATTCGTTTTGTCGCGAGCAATCAATGACAACAAAAGGTCCTTTTATCAGGAATGTGTGACGTCCTGGGTGATGCGAGGTGGCTCGATCCGGCAGAACGTCTCCGTTGACGGGTTCTTTTTCTTGCAGTTAAGGAGGTAAAACCCCAGGATAATTAGCTGTTGGTCGGCGATGTAGATTATGGCTCCTTGGATCCGTCGAAGGTAGGTAATTCAATAATCTTCAATAATCTTTATCTTTCTTTTGATATAAAAAAGTATGATATTTATTGTAGAACTTTTACGATACAAGTGGTTTATGTGGGAGGATGGAACAAGTATAAGATATGTGACCTTTCCTGGCTCGTTCCACACTCTCCGTCGAGAGGGTGAAAGATTCTGCTTTTATACAATTTTGGAAACGGTAGTGGGAGGTGACCGCACCTCGTTACAATGAGTCATAAGACGTTGTCTAGCGGATGTGAGTCTACTTCTAGGGGTGTGGCTCGCTTGCCAGCAATGAGTCATAGGGTGGTGTCTTGAAATTCATTACCTTATATGGTCATGCGTGGCGTTCTGCTTCGACATGTCCATATATGGTCTATGCGAAGACTAGATTCACTCGAATGAGTCATACAGGTGACTCGTCTGAATTGTATTTTTATTCTCTAGTCTAACGGCGATTTGTATTGAGAGCGATACTTCCTTTCATTATTAAATTTCATTATTAAATTTCAATATATATGACTTTTATCATGAAGAAAATATTTAATATTTGAATTGTAAAAGGTGCAAATATATGTTGAATATTATTTAAATTTCTTCAGACATACTTTACATACAGTAGAATAATTTAATAGTACAATTAAAGTCATTATTAGCATGTCTAAAGTATAAGAGATATTGCTCTCTTCGTCTAATAGTTAATATGGTATATCTGACTCTCTCTTTCAGATCATACAATACTCGCATCTCGCTCGGATTCGTGTTCCTTATGCTGCGCATAATACAATTTTATCTTTTTCGAATTCGTGAGTAACGCTTCGGCGCTTGACATTCGATATTTATATTAATTTTGGTAAGTATATATATTTGTTAATAGTAATATTAATAAAAGTGATGTTAGCGGTGTTAAAATAATGATTCTAATATCAGGTTAATAATATATCGTGCAGATAGAAATGGTCAGCATTCTCATTAGTACAGGAAATTAATGAAATTAAATTGTTTATATATATATATAATAAGATTTTTATTATTTTTATATCTCACGAATGGTTGGGAATTTGATGGGAGTGTATAGGAAATATATTGTAGGACTTTCACTAAAGTATAATATAGTATTGGAAAATTTTATTGTTGATATATGTATTTGTTAATAACAATTTATTAATTAAATAAATTGGTACTCTTTAATTCGCGTATTGATATTATTATGTTCTCTTTGTTTAAGAGGTTTTGAATTTCTAATATTATCTTGTTTATGAACATTCGTTATTTTATTGTTATAAATATTTCGTAAATAAACAATTGCAGAAATAAAAGTTATTATCATTTTTTGTAGGTGTACTAATGCAGAGTTTATATATGGGGTTGAAATTTGTATTTACCAGAACGAGTTTTTGTTACTAAAGTGCTGTCGCACAAACAGAGGTATGTATTTTTACGATTAATTAGATATAGGAAGTTAATAAAAATATTGTATTATGGAGGATTTTCAAGAAAAGGGTTCAGACTATATTTTTATATATATAAGATATTTTTTGCTATTATATTTTGGAAAATATTAAAGTTTAAATTCAATGTCCCGAGTCAATACGTTTAACATATTAATATACGTATGTCAGACGTATTATTTAAGGTCATTTCCTTTATACCGAATGTCTTTTCACTTGGAATTTTATAGCGCTTTTATTAGAAAAGTGACAAGGTTTTGACTTATATAAAAATTGTTATACGTGATCCGAGGTATAAGTTAAAAATATTTATTGACATGGTCAATAATTTGTTTATGATTGTTTATAAAAGTAAGTTGCAAAATTAGATGATTATGTAGTAAATGTTTTCCTATCGAGCAATTTTAACGATTACTCCGTATACACGTATATATTGTTTTTATCTCAAACTATTCATTTTCTAATTTTATTTTAATTTATTAAGAATTTATTATGGCTATCCTTGTCTTACACCTTGTGAACTGGTATTAAACTATCCTCGTCTTTCATGGAGTGAATGTTCAATTTTTAATCCCGTTTATTAGTTTAATTAATTTAAATAGAAAATCGGCGTTAACGTTACTGGTGTTTAGGAGTATGAGAGATTTCATTTTTATCATAATAATTAAGTGTTAAAATTTTTGTTTAGAAATGAAATTTTTCAGCTTTAAAGTGTATAAAAAACTAAAATATTAATGTAAAAGTGATTTGGTCTTCGTAAGTCTAAAGGGTAGGAAATTCAAAATGGCGGATGTGAAACTTTAATAATTTATAACTCGAGAACGGTAAGAGATAAAAAGATGGGGTTTCTTTTGTTGTGTTCAGATAATTAAGGGCATTATTTTAGGTTGTTTAAAATTTTTGTGTTTTATGGATTTCCATAATTTTTAATTATATCTCGGAATTAAGAAGAGATGTGATGTGGGGTTTTTGTGAGGTTATTTGACATGCTCTGCTGAGTGTCTGCAGTGATTTTATTTATTATCTTTAATAATATTTTTATTATAAATTTTATTGTTAATTAGTTTATTTTGAGAGATCTAACAATGGTTTATAATCAAAAGTTATTTGACTTTTTGTGATAGTTCCAGTAATCACACTAACTAGGTCTGTTAATAATATAATTTAATTGTTTATAACAATCATGTTTGAAAAAATGCTAATGAGATAATTATTATTTTAGCGTGATAATGTTCCTTAGGCACAAAAGGTTATGTTCTTATAAATAATCTGCTTTTAATTTATTTATTTATATTTTATTTTAAATTTCTGAGTTTATTCTTATGGATTATACATTTATTCATGTGTTAAATTGAATTTATATCGCATAAAAGATCTCATAAAGCTTGTAATATTCATTTACGATCAATTTAGTAATTCTGGGGAGTTTTAACAAGCAATTGTCCAAAAGTTTATAGTGTGATTCATGAAAATGGGGCCTAAGCTTGAAAGGGTACTTTAAGGCAGCCATGTTCTCTAGGCTTGTGTCTACTACTTTAAGAACGCGTGCTTTCATCAGCTGAGTGATTATTATGACAGTTAAGTTAAGGTGTGATTATTTATTCTTATATTGTTTTCAGGTGCTGTGCAATAGGGATGGAAATCGAAAAATTTATGCGGCTGGAATATAGCGGTGATTATACCGTCAGACGTGCGGCTGGAATATAGCGGTGATTATACAGTCAGACGTGACAAATGTAACTATGGTACAAAGTGTATCAAAGCAGTCGTATCCGTAATAAACTTTACGAAAACGCGCATACATATCGAAAAGGACGGCGTATCGATTTTTGCCAAATTGAATCTAGATTCAAGTCATCGTACGGATAAAATTCAGAGTTTAGATAAAGTTTCATATTGATCAAATTACAGTCATCGAATACGCTAACATCTTGCGACATGATATTTTTGCGACCGCTCTGCAGCGCAAAGATAACGTACCGCGGGTTCTCTAGCTGAGTCGCCGTTTTGACGGCCCACGAATGTTTGGTCGTGCTCTGCAACATGAGGTACTCGTACAGATCCCACGAACGGAAACTGACACTAAGATATCGCCGCACAGTGGGGTGAACGCCTCATTTTTCGGTCATTTGCTTATAACTTCTACATTTTTCAATGAAATGACTTGAAACTTGACATAAATAATGTACGATTATTATACATTTAGTGTATAAAATCAAAATTATTTAATTAACAATTTTTCATAAAGCGCATAGATTATTTTTTTATTTTTTAAATATTTTTTAGTTTTTTTTAAAATCGGTACTATTTTTAAAAAAATTTTTTATTTTATACTTTTTTAGTGCTTCATTAAATTAATATGAATAACTATTATTGGATATTTCCTTACTGCTCCGTACCCTGATGTTTTAGCGCGATATTTTATGTACTAAAACCTTTCTGGAGAATTGCTCTATAGGACAGTGAAAACCGCATTTAAATCCGTTCAGTAGTTTTAAAGAAAATCGTAGTCATACATACATACATACATACACGCCGAATATAGAACCTCCATTTTTTGAAGTCGGTTAAAAAATAAAGTTAATTTGATTTTCAATGATAGTCTTAAACCTCGGGATGTTTAATTTTTGTGAGTTTTATAATAGAAAAGAAACTGTTTTTCTTGCTTCTCACATCTATTTCTTGAACTTAATCATCATCTACATCATTATCGCTGAAATATAATAAACATTTTGCATCTTCAGTTAATTCTTTCTTTTTATGTCCCATAATTTTTCGCAAATTAGATAGATAGATAGATAGATATATTTTATTTTCAAGCTTATAGCCAAGAAAAGGAACTTGGTTTACAATAAACCTTAAGCACTCATCCATCCACACCATATAAACTACAAAACCTCCGCTATTAACAGACTTCATTCGCTCGCGTTCGCTTATGTTCTAACCTGTCTCCGCTTCCTCTAGTTCTTTTTCCAAAGCCTTTTTAGTATCCTCCCTTTTTCTGTTCCTAATTTATCGTTACATAATGTATCTAGTCTTTCCCTATAGCTCTTACTCAAATTTACAAACCAATCGCTAATCACCGTGCATTCACCTACATAATGTTCCAGATTATCCCTACCCAGCTTACAAAATCCACAGCTTTTTACATCCTCCCCCAACAATATTTATTTGCTTCCTCCATATTACCGCACCTCAATCCTATCAACGCTCTAATACCATCACCCGACATTGTCTTGTCCATATTTACATTTAATAAATATCTTGGTTTATTACACGCTATACCCAGCTCTCTGTATTTTATATTGTACCGCGCATTTCTAATCTTACTGTCAATAGTTTGTTGTTGTAAATCTTGTTCTCTTTCTCTTATTACCCTGAGCATGTCGATACCTTTCCTTCTTGCAGTTCTTATTGCTTCAAGACCCCACCCCAAATTATTAAAATAACTTTCCCTTTCACTACTGAATAGATCTTTCTTCCCACTGCCCGAAATATTCTCCGTTTTGTCTTTTTTTTCCCAACATGCCGCCATTAGCTTATTCGAACTACTTTCTCTGCTCCTCTTTTCATATTTCATGGCTCTTAATCCCCAATCAATTTTTAATTTCTTTAGGCCCAACTCTCTCAAGATCATATACCGCGGCGTACAAAATTCTATTCTAAAAATCCATCTAATGTAGTCCAGCCAGACCTTTTCTAACTCACTTTTCTCCATCCACCCCCATACTTCCACCTCATATTCCATAACACTTTTGACCAGATAATTAAACACTGCTCGGGAATAGTTTTTCGCGAATTAGATATTATTTGATCTGAAGCAATTATCAAATTATTAAAAATATCTTCATTATTTTGTATTCGCGACATTTTTTGCGAATAATTTTCTCTATATTTTCTGAAATATTTATGGTGTGCTTCTTGAGCATCTTCAGATAATTGTCCCATTGGTATGATAGCATTTTTTATAATATCACTGCCATGAATCAATAATTTGTGGACTGAGATTGGCATGTAGTACCATGGGTATAATGATACAAATAATTCGGCAGTTCTAAAAGCATAAAATTCGAATTCCGACACGTTAATCCTATTCCCGCTAGCGATTACTTGCAACAAAACTTCAAATCGAGTTATTAAGTTCTTATCTAAACCTGTAATGGCAGCTGATAATTCTGGATTAGCAAAAAATTTTCTGGCCGTGTTGCCATCATTGGATGTACCTTTTCCTTGTTGCACGAAGTCTATCAAGAGACCTGCTTTTGTTCTGAAGGCAGTCTGTATCTCTCTTTTTCTTTGCTTGACTTCTCGTTTATGACTCTCATTCCTCGCTGACCAACATTTGATATTAATTTTATATGAAATATGTAATAAGCATTCGAAACAGCGAATCCAGCAATGTAATCGTAATTGTAATGTAATTGTAATTGTAACGGCTAGCTATCCATTTTGACTTCAAATTCTTTGTGAAATTTATGATTTTTTGTTTCAATGGTTCCAACGCGATTTTAGGTAATTCAGTATCAATACATGATATTATGTGGCTTATTAAAGCCTCATAATTTAATAAATCAAGATTATTTGCACGCATACAATTAAAAAGTTGACGATTTGTTCGGAAACTTTCCATTTTGCGAGCGTGTTAAAAAGTGTAATCTTCTATATATTTTATATATTCTATATATTTTTTACTGTACCCTGAAAAGGACGCAAAGTGAATTGTATAAAGCAACGACAAAAATCAAAACTTTCAAAATCAAAGTCTTTAATCGACTACTGATCGAGAAAGACTGACGAAAAGTTCTTATCTCCGCTGTTTTTATTTTCTCCCCCTCCCCTCCCTTTCTTTTCCTTTCTTCCCTTCCTCCTTCCCTCCCCCCTCGAGGAGAACGAATAATTTAACGTAGAGCAATCTTATTGGTCCATGGATTTACAGAATGCGCAGTACTCCAAATACATTTATCCAATAATATTTATTATATTGCTATTATATTAATTAATGTAAATAATTGTTATAAAATATGGATGTAATTAATCGTTATAAAATAGCAATATTTAAACAAATTATATATCCCCCTTCGTTTTTTTTTTATAAGAAAATAGACATCCATATTCACTCGACATGATCAAATTTGAGCTATTCATGGACGTTCGACTATGTCGAGTGAACTTTGAGGTCAATTATCTCAAAAAGGGGGACAAAGGGGGATGAATGATCATATATGGCCAAAAACTAGACACTTTGCCCTATCAAATGGCGCAGAGCAAACCTTAATCCATTCTAATCCACAAACTTTTTTCCTGTTTGAAAATTAAAGTAAGAAATTTTTAATAGTCAAATATGTCGTGTATATTTATTAATATATAATAGTACTCAAATGACATAAAACTAAAATAAATATGTTTTTCGAACTCTAATAAATAAGTTCTGATAGGCATTTAACTCATATTCGCAGTTATACTTTCGGCGGAGACTTTAGAAAGTAACCTATCGAATTACTAGAATTTCAGTATTTACGAAAATGTCATACTTTATCAGATCATTTTGAGGAAATAACAAAGGATAAAATCAATTATAACCACATATATTTATAGTTTAAGATATATATTAACATAAAATCTCGTCAAAATTTAAATTATACGTTTTTCATTTTTTTGTCCAATATCCGGTTTTTGATAGATTCACCCCACTGTGCGCCGGTTTCCAAGGCCCGTAGCATGGATAGCTTATTGACCTTGTTTAATGTAACGTGAGGCATTTGCCACTATTTTTATTATGAATTTTAAACAATTCAAATTCCGGCTCCGTCGCCGGATTTTCTACAATGCAATTGTTATCGCTACGCGCTCGTATCAAAATTAATTCGTGACGAGCGTTAACAACCACGCGTTTGTAATCATCGCAAAAGCCCAACGATGTGTTGAGCGGTACGTAAAAGTTGGAATATTTCTCCGGGTGAGAAGATGAAATGTCCCATCCTGCAATTTGCATAATCTTTGCTTTGTCATTTGTCAACAATAACAAGTTCTTGATAATACTGGTTATTCCAACGTTTCTGTTGCGATCAATTTCCACACCGTTGAGCTCGTATAGAATTTCGTCAAACATGAACGCCACACAATTATTCGCAAGCGTTGTCTCAGACTCGCGTCTTTTTTTCACTTTATCGTCAATCATCCTTCAACGTAGAGAAAGCTCTCGCACGGCAACGTGTATGAATTCTGCTGTTGTATGGGTATTCTAATTTCATCGTTATGTCTAAACGTTGTGTTGGCGTACGGATTGTACATGTGTGTCCAATCTTGCCGACGCTGTCGTCAAAGATTGGTTCACCTCCAATGTTTAAGATATTAGCTATTTCGTACGACGAAACCCAATGATTTCAAAAATTCAACGTTCGATGCAGTAAGTTTCTTCTTTGGCGATCGGATTGTCTCTCTAATTTTATTTCTCGTCTGTTACACCTGCACAGCTTCGTTTAGTACGAGCATCTCACATTACCGCTGTCGTCTTCGTACATGCAGTCTAACAGTGATCGACCGTCCTGATCCACGACGCGAAGCGTCAATCCGAAATGCTCCGTACGATGATCGGAAGGTAAATGATCTGTGGCGGCGTTTGTGATATCTTATATCCTGGAGGCACACTCGGTGAAAACTCGTGTATCGTGTGCACGTACATGTCGTTGCTGTACGCACCCGCGGTAACGTTGAACTTTATGCGAATGATGTTTATATTGATGATTGTGACGGTCTACGCCACTTGAGTACACGCCCGCGCGGTAACTCAGCGGTAGCTGTAGTACCGGCGGCCACTTTGGCGCGACGCCGGTACCGTTTCTTGAATTTCAGGTTCGACCACAACCTGTATATAAGGGGACCCCTTATATAAGGGGACCCCTTATATAAGGGGGCCTTACGGAGCCTGACAGACCTTCTTGGGCGCTAGACGCCTACGGCAGCAGCGGGTGAATGCTTACCGACACTCGACAGTAGCACACGATCGCTTGCCGCCTGCCTTGGCGCAAGGACGCCTCCGGCAGTGGCGCATAGACGCCCGCCGACTTCTCGGCGCCAGTCGCCTTCGGCAGAGGCGCACGGTCGCCCGCCGACTCCTCGGCGCCAGTCGCCTTCGGCAGTGGCGTATAGACGCTTGCCGACTCCTCGGCGCCAATTGCCTCCAGCAGCAGCGCGTAAATGCTCACCGACACTAGGCACTCGGACGCCGTCGGTAGTAGCACACGATTGCATGCCAACCTGGGCGCATGGCCACCCTCAGCAGTAGCGCTTAGACGCTCGCCGATTCCTCGGCGCATAGACGCCTCCGACAATAGCGCTTGGACGCTCGTCGATTCCACGGCGCGAGACGCCTCCGGCAGTAGCGCGTAGACGCTCACCGACACCTAGGCGCTCGGTCGCCCTCGGCAGTGGCGCACAGCCGCACGCCGACTTCCTCGGCGTACAGACACCTCCAGCAGTAGCGCGTGGACGCTCGCCGACTTCCTAGGCGCACGGACACCTTCGACATCCACGGAAACCAGCCCAAGGAAGGAAAGAAGGACTGAACGCGGCCATGCAGACCAAACGAAGAGGAGGCAGAATCATTTCCAAGCAAAATGGAATTAAAGACACTGACACACTAACACATGTATATATAGTGTAAATATATGTTAATTGTTTAAAATGCAAACATGTGTCACCTTCCTTTCTACCCCTTTGCAATTCACAATCCATGGGCCAACTCCTACTCACGCATTAGTGGCTAAGTTAGAATAAAGTAGATAACCGATAAATATAAAAGTAGTAACGCCCATAATGATATTTATCGGAACATCCGATTCGTACCATTGTCGCGACTTTAGCACGTGATTCGATGAAAATCCCAACAGCGATCCAATGTTGTTCGGTTTTGTGAAATTTATCCAATAAGCACACTTGATCTCGCTTTTCCTCGTATTGTTATTAGCCTGAATAATAATCAATGGGTGCTGTTCATCTTTGTTTCTCGAGACATTATTGGATTGGTCCCATAAAAGGGGGCGTTTCAGATACATGTCTATATCACGCAGTTTGTACAATCCTTCGAGAATGGTAATCTTGTCGTCGTCAAAGTAAAATTTATTGTTCGACGAATTTACATTCGGTATCGTGTGATAGGTTTCAAAATCTGTCAGACCGAGCTCGTAATCTTCATCGTTCAAATCCACGGCGGGAAAGTAGCTTACCGCGAGGATGCTGCTCTTGCCGGTGAGCGTAAATGTCAGTGACATGTTTGAATGAATACTGAGTTTAAACAGCGTAACACCGGTCTTTAAATTGATTGTCAACCGACTGTAGAAAGCGCAGACACAGTTGTCCGCAATTGCCCTGATCGTATCGCTGATAAGGCACGTGATTGTACTCTATCTTGGTCACATTATTCTTCAAATACTGCGCCAATTCTCTCGGTGGTCGAAGATTACCAAAACTTTCGAAATATATGACACGATTTCCCCTCTTTGCGTACGCCACCAGTGAGTAACCAGTCCCTCAGCATTATCCAAATTCACGATGCCACTTTCGTTTCGACGTATATCACCGATCGGTAACAAGTCGCGCATGAAAATACTTCTAAAATATGGAATGCGCATACGTTTTGCCAATTTTTACAGTTGTACGTTGGTAGTTACACTCTTGGGGATTTTTAGCGTCTCCTCAAAGTTTGTTTTTTTGAGACCCCGTCCGCATTTGTACGAAGCGTGATAAAGTCCGTGACCTTCCATGGCGCGATTGTGACGTTGCATCTCTTCCAGCTGACGCCGCGCGGCTTTGTTATCGTTCACGGCCTTTGCGACTCCCGCCGCTCCACCGACCAACGAACCGAGAACCCCCAACAACGGCAGGATCGGCAGAATACCGCCGTGTTTTGCTACCGGAAATGTTCGCTTGTTCTTCTTCTTTTTCTTTATTTTCAAACCTATACCGAGTTTTGTCTTAGCCTTCATGGCCGCTCAGACGGCTGTAGCTGCAGCTCTCTCTCTGAGAGTCAAATCTTTCGCGGTGACACGTTTTCGCGCTTTTGCGGCGAGTATATTGTCGGCGACGTGTCGTTCTGCGAGATTGTACCGCTCAAGGCCAAGAGCGGAACCAAGGTTACTACGGCGATTGCAAAAATAATTCGAGACGGCGGAAGACGTCCGAAAAATCTGCAGACTGACAAGGAGAAAGAGTTTTACAACGCCAACGTACAGAAACTCTTGAAGAAACATAATATCAATCACTGTTCGACCTATTCCGTAATGAAGGGATCGGTCGTCGAACAATTTAAATGCACGCTCAAGAATGACATGTGGAAAATGTTTACGCGCAATGGAAATTACAAATAGATCGACTCGCTGCCGGGTGTCGTATCGGATTACAACGCGAGGAAGCATCAAACTATCGGCACGCGACCCATCGATGTTACCCCCGCGATCGCCGAAACAACGGTGTACAGTCACGTAAAGATCGTTGCTCCCGCGCGATTCAAAGTGGGCGACTCGGTACGCGTGAGTAAATTCAAGACAATCTTCGAGAAAAGATACACGCCAAATTGGATTACGAAGGTGTTTAAAATCGTCAAAGTGCACATAACTAATCCCGTGACATATCTATGGGGACGGCGAGCGCCACTCTTAGCCGCTAGGGGCGCTAGCAAAGTTGGAGACGCACCGAGCTGTCACTGTGTACCGAGCATATCGTTAACAAGAAAATCTGTGTACATAAACGTGAATATTTCGGAATTTTTTAACATGCCGGGAATGTGTGTGGCATATGGATGTAAAAATAAGGGAGAGCATCGGTTTCCGAGGGACAAGATGATGAAAAAACGGTAGATCACTGCTATAAACGTCATCACTTATTAAACGTAAACATATGACATGTCCCCAATTTCAGTGCTGCCCTCTGCGCTGAGCTTGTCATCTCGCCGTCCTTATTGGAAGATTCCTGCGGAAAACCTGTCGCCGTGGATTCTACGAATACGAGTTACATCGCGTTGCTAATCCTTACGTGTATCTCGTTAAAAAAGTTTTGCGCAAAAAGGGGGGGTGAGGTTTATGTAAAGTGGTTTGATAATTCACACAATTCATGAATACACACGAATAATGTATTGTAAAAATTTATTACAATATAAAAACATATACATGAGCGAAAACACGTCAAGCGGGACACCATCGAAAGATGATGTTTGAAAGACTGAATAATAATTTTTTAATACGTTCTATACTACCAAATAAAAACGCTGTATTTTTTTTTTTTTAGATTTTTAAAAACGGTATTTTCAAAGTTATTGAAGATCGAAAATTGCACCAAATCGCTGAAAATTGGACAAACACTCTCATTTAAATATCAATATTTCCGGTTTTATGCTACTTACAGACTTCGGCATGGGCTCATTTTGAAGCTCTCGAACCTCTTTTCAATTTCGTGTAATTGAATTTTAACAAGAAAAATTTTGGTTAATTGTTATAAACAATTAAATTTTCAAAAGTGATTTTTCATAACTTATCACCACTGTAAAATGTTAAAAAAAATACGAGTTTGTTCGTTAGTTAATTCTCTACAAAACTGGTAAGTTTTAAAATGAAGAACAAATGGACACTATGCGAAAAAAAAAACAAGTAACCACGCTGCTGTCTTGGCGCGCTCATAAAACTTGCGTGCAGGAAAGGAATTGTGTTCGGGATTGAACAGGGTAATTCAACAACACCTCGACAAGTATTTGAGAAAACTAAATAAGTTATTTATTTACGAAGTACAGCAACCTGCTCTTGCGTTCCTGTCGAGAATTGTTTTACAATCAGTTCACTTTTTGATCTTGGTTAAAAAGAATGCAACGTGAGTGTCCCACGCACGGGCTTGGCCTGATCAAAACAAGCTTGCAGTTTGATAGTTTCAGCTCGATATTGCTCGTTGGTGAAAAATTCCACGTCGATGTTGATGATGTTTCTAAATAAGTATTTTATTAATAGCTCGTTTTGATTTCCTGCACGCAAGTTTTATGAGCGCGCCAGGACAGCAGCGTGGTTACTTGTTTTTTTTTTCGCATAGTGTCCATTTGTTCTCCATTCTAAAACTTACCAGTTTTGTAGAGAATCAACTAACGAACAAACTGGTATTTTTTTTTCAACATTCTACAGTGGTGATAAAATATGAAAAATTACCTTTGAAAATTATATTGTTTATAACAATTAACCAAAATTTTTCTTGTTAAAATTCAATTACACGAAATTGAAGCGACGTTCAAGAGCTTCAAAATGAGCCCATGCTGAAGTCTGTAAGTAGCATAAAACCGGAGATATTGATATTTTAATAGAGTGTTTGGCCAATTTTCAGCGATTTGATGCAATTTTCGATCTTTAATAACTTTGAAAATAATAGTTTTAAAAATCTAAAAAAAATTAACGTTTGTTTTTTGGTTGCATAAAACGTGTAAAAAATTCAGTGACAAAATCGGAGTCATGACCCAAAATTTTGTATTTATTTTGTCCCGTTTGACGTGTTTTTGCTCACATACAAATGAGTCATTTATTTTCAAAATATCCAAATGCAATTACAATATATATTTACAATGGTATTTTCTAATGCCCTCATGGCAGCATCTCGGTAGAACCGGGTATAATGTATCGCTTATTGTCGTACGGACTTAAAGCTATTTTTGTTTCAGACACGGTGTACACCTTGTGTAGTTTGGACCTTATGCAAGCCTGCTGCCGTGTCATTTCAATTTCGTCGCGCAGACACCGCGTGTAATCGTCAAACGTTATTGACTTGACTACGACGTTACTCTTAACACCTTTAACCTTTTTCGTATCTTTCTTACCGTCAACTCGCAAGGCTTTTCTCTAATCTTTGCTCTAAGCCCGACGAATTGAGTCATTATCGCACCGTTATTTTTATCCTTCATCAAGCTCGGATCTTTTTTATTGGCGAGTGGGATACCGTACGCATTATCGATCGTGTAATCGCTAGTGTCAAATCTGTTAATGTCGCGCTTCATGGTATATTGTATACGTTGTCGCACTTGATGTGATAAATGAGACTGTCCGTATCGGTGTATGTAACTTTACACTTGTCGCTAAGCAGCGATAACATGTACTCGTGATGAAATTCGTACAAACATGTCTTGGATATATCGAGGATGCACATACCCACGTAGACGCACATCACTTCGAGTTTTCACATTTCTATTGCTACTAGATTCTCCGAAAAGACGCTTCGACTGTGAAAATTTGATTTTGCGATCATTGCCTCCGCGCCGCATCTTACCCTCCCAATGAGTCACGAGTCGCTCGTCAACGTGATTGTGCATGTTCTTCATGGTTTTGCCAAACACAGCGTTGTTTATCAATTTGTATAAAGTTTTTTCGAAATCATGCTTGGCTAATGTTCTAAATTTCGTATTGAGTTTTATATAATCGCGAAGCCATGGAGATTGCGCGAATTTCAATACGCGGTGAATCTTTGCTATACGGAGCCCGTGACGAGTACACTGCTGCAGGTTGCGATAATGTATGACATAACGTTTCTTATCGTATAATGTTGCGAGGAGCTTGTCCTGCCGTTTACCGGGTGGTTTATTGCGCGTCGGACAGAATAGTAGGTCAGTGTGCGCGTCGTGAAGATATTGCGAATACTCCAAGTCGACTTCGAGAATGTAGCCTATCATGGAATCCAACACGACATCCATAACATTAAAATCGGTTACGTCGTCGACCCATTAAAAATCTGCGTAAGGCAATGGTTGACACATTGCCCAACTGTACAAGTTGTGTACATTGAAATACATCAGGTAGGACGGCGGTTTCGATGGATCGTACAACTGCATGTACTTGTTGTTGGCCCGTACGTATCTGTTTGAACATTGACTCAAACCGCCGCGTATAATAATACCGCGTTCGATAAATATGTCAATGTTGGTGAGCAGTTCGAAATTTACGCGAGTATGTTTCAACATGGCGTTCCATGTAAAACCTGGCAAAATATAGTACGCAGGATCAAGTCCGTAACTCGCGATACAACTGTCGCAGAAAATTTTAAAAACGTCAGCCAATAACAAATAGACGGAGAGCTGGCTACAGAGAAGGCGACATGCCTCGGAAACGAAATATTTTACCTGGAAAAGGTTCGATTGCTACCGGCAAAGCGAAAGCCCGATCGTCAGAAGGCGCGCTGGAAGCTAGGTGGGTGGGCCGCCCGCCCAAACGTGTAAATTTTCCGACTAAAAAAACTGTCGATCGGCACGGCTGAAAATTTACATAGGCATCGAAGAATATGAGAAAAAGCAGGAAAAAAATTGTCAGAAAAGTAAGTAGAAGCTAAAGGGTTGTCAGAAGCTGCCAAAGTTGCGAAAAATTTTGGCAAATTTACATGTTAAGCAAAACTTCTGACAATTTGCATTTGTATTGTTTACGTATAGAATAAACTAAGTGCAAAGTGTCAGAAGGCAAAGTAGAAGCGATCGTGAGAAAATCGGGTGCAAAGTACGAGAGCGTCTTTCGGCGCGCGGCGCAGCGCCCAGTGGACCGATCGCTTTTCTCTTGATTTTCACCGTACATATTTCATAGCACTTCTGACAATTTATCTGAATATTCATAAAAGACTAAAGAAACTATTATTAAAATGTCAGAAGTCAATTAAGAAAAATTAATAAATTTAATTTTGCTTCCTCATAGAGGAAGCTTTGTGATGGTAAAAAATTTTTTTTCGAGATTTTAAAGGAAATAGGTTTAGAATGTTCCAAAATGTTGAGAAATCATATTAGTAGGAAATGTCCGGAAGTATGTATGTGTGTGTGTGTGTGTGTGTGTGTGTGTGTGTGTGTGTGCGTACGGATTTTTGTACACTTATCTACTTCTACAATTTTTTAGATACCGGGTTGAAGTTTTGCACACCAAATAGAGTATCATAGAAAGTATGTCCTCCTTTAATTTTATTAAAATCTGTCGACCGGTATGGATTTTAAGGAGATTTTCATTTTTCAGAAAAGCATATTTTGCGCTGTAGCTTTCTCAATATTTGAGATATCGATCTATTTTTAATTCTATTATATTTTTCAGTTTTTTCTATCTCTATTTCATATACAATTCTTTAAAATTTGGTTAATCAGTTCTTGAGTTATAGAAATTTCGGTAAACTTGACTGTTTTTTTTAACAGAAATTTTAAAGAATTATCGCTTAATTAACCAAATTTTAAAGAATTATATATGAAATAGATAGATAGATAAGATTTATTATGCCCAAGCGAAGGCTAAAGGGCAAAAAGTAATATAACATTTACAGAATTATTGCAGATACAACAATAAAGATATAACAAGATGAGATACAAGTGCTCTCACTCAATATTGAATTAGACCGCCACAAGCATATAACGTAGGAAGCCAAAGTAACATAAGATTTGCTCAATACAGTATAACACATGAAATTAATAAATTGATCGAGATAACATTTCTCAATACGATATAAAGCAACCAAAATGTATAGAACTGTACAAGTAAACAACTTAAGACTAACGCACTTATATAACTAACGCACTATAACAGTAAACTACTTACGGCTAACGTACCTAGAGTCAGTCCACCAACCGACTACTTAACATCTAACCTGACCTCGATACAAAAATAAGAAGAGAACAGCAAGTAGATACGTTCAGTCAGATTCAGATGTTATCTGGATCAAAGAAGACTCTTAAATGATACTAACGACGATGCAGATGTTATACTGTCAGGGAGCGAGTGCCAGAAATAAATTGCGGAGATATGAAATGAGTTCTTGTATGTTACTGTTTTATGGACAGGAATGTGGAAGGCCTGAGTAGAGACAGCCAGACGCTCGGATCTCCTCAGCAGTGGGTCAGGTACGGTAAAAAGCTCACGAAGGTAAGAAGGTGATCGCATATGGAGGATCCGATACATCTGGCAGCCCATGAAATAGTCTCCTATTTTCGACACGAAGCCATCCCAATTTACGCCTGTACGGTGTTATGTGCTCATCACGCCTGAGATTATATATGAATCGAATACTGCAATTTACTAGTCTTTGTAATTTAATATTTAACTCGTCGGTCATGCTATGATAAACTAGACAGCAATAATCAATGTGAGGCAATATTAAGGTAACAACTAGTTTTATCTTAAGCTCAATCGAGAGAGAATTTCTGTTGAATTTGAGATTATACAGTGCGTAATGGACCTTTTGAGAGACGTGGATGACATGCTTCTTCCAAGAAATATCTGACGTAAGGATGACACCAAGTTCCTAACTTCACTCACAAAAGGTATTGGCAAAAAGTATTGTTTACCACTACAGGCTGTAAAAGGTTTAGATCGATGGTTCCAATGTGAGCTCGACTACCAAATATAATGATCTTAGATTTGTTCGGATTGAGCTTTAGACCGTTTACACCAGCATAGTCATAAATGACCTTGGCATCCCTAGTAATCAATTCAAGACCACGATTTATGTCGGCCGGTGGACATGAGAGATAAGCCTGAACGTCATCAGCAAAAGCATATGATAGGTGTATAGCAAAGCACGCGCTATATCGTTGATATATAAGGAAAACAACGGAGGACCGAGCACAGAGCCCTGCGGTACTCCAGATGATGTGAACAGCCACTCTGACATGTTTCCAACATCATCTACCACTGCCTGAGATCGGCCTGTAAGGTAAGCCTGAAGGGGGAAAATATCGCGCGGACATTTAGTTTTGACAGTCAAAAGAGCGCGCAATCTTTTGACTTTGCGGATATGGCTTCTTCTAGCGACTCCGGCATTCAATTGAACTCACAAGCCAAAACAAACGAGCTTTTGCAGAGACTGGGTGACAGATTGGCTTTCATTGACAGTCAGCAGCGGACCAATCGAGAGATAAGGGATAAGGTTAACGATCTTGGGCGCATTGCTGATATGGTGTTGGAAAACAGTAAACGTATAGTTACGCTTGAGCAAACAGTCTCTGCATTGGCACGCGAGGTTGTAGAGCTCAGGGAACTGAGGTCTGCACCGAATGTCCCTATTGCTAATGAGCAAGTAAACAATGAACTGGTCATCTCAGGTGTGCCTGCTGTGCTACCGGTTACACCTGTGGAGTTAGTACATAACGTGTTTGCGGCCCTTAATATTAAAAATCTCATGTGTCATGTCATAAACGTGAGACCTATGGTTCGGAAGGCACTTCCGGCTGCAGATCGGGATCGTTCTTCGCGTGCGGCCGAGACTAGCTCGATTGCTGTTACACTGACAGCATGCGCTGTCCGTGATGAGGTAATGTCTAAGATGCGTACTAGGCGAGTACTCAAACAGAGTAATGTATGCGGAAATGACTCAGATCGCAAAATTTATGTAAACGAAATGCTACCAAAGGCCAAAGGCTACATACGATCTATTAAACTCGACCAGGCGTGTTGCAAAGGAAAAATTCTACAAGTACGTGTGGATAAAGCGTGGAAGAGTATGTATAAGACTTTCAGACGGCAAGCCCACGATTAATGTTGATTCCGAGTCGGACCTGGCCAAATTACTTTGACCGGCCCGACATCACCACATGACGCTTTTTGCTAATCGTAAAGTATCACTCGTGAAATTGTCTCAGTTTTGTGTGGCGCAATTCAATGCCAATTCCCTTAGAGGACACATTGATTTTATCAAAATGCATTTTGCTACCAACTTTTTTCATGTCATCTTGGTATCTAAAACCTGGCTGCACTCTGAAGTTTCCGATGCACTTGTGGCCTTGGATGGCTATTTCTTGATTCGTCATGATCGCGAGGGTAGGCAAGGTGGAGGCGTTGCCTGCTTCATTCACGACTCATTGAAGGCTAAGATTGTCGCTGTTTCTCCAAGAGTTGACTTTAACTCTCCTGAATATTTGATTGTTGAGATTTGTCTCCCCAGCAACGAGTCGGTACTGTTCGCATCGGTCTATAGAAGACCCAAAAGCATTCTCCCACATGAATTCTTTGACACACTGACGAGTGCTTCACATATGTATAAAAATATCATAATCGGTGGTGACTTGAACTGCAACCTCTTGTCGACCAATTTCGAGGCCAACTGCTTGCGTGACCTAATGTCCAGCACTTCGATGAACATTGTAAATACCGGAGCAACGTATCATACAGCCACGGCTGACTCATGGCTTGATGTGTTGGCTGTGGATGATAATGACAAGATCCTAAAACTGACCAAGTCTGATAGTCCGTTTATTGCCGGTCATGATCTGATAGAGGTGAGGCTCTCACTTGGCATTGAGTTCGATTCCAAACGCTCTATTAGAAGACGTAACTTTAGAGATATTGATGCTGATGAGTTCCGTGATTGCCTCAGGTATAGGCCTTCATAATAGTATGAACAGTCCTAGATACCTTGAGCGTGTTTAAGCCATCACCGATGCGGATGGAGGTCACTGTGTCGATGGTCTCTGCAGTGCGTTGTCGGATGCCATGACTGATGCACTCGATGTTTATGCCCCTGCGCGTGTGATTGTGGTGCGGAGGCCACCGGCGCGGTGGCTTTCTGATGATCTCAAAACACGTCTGAACACCCGAAATAAAATGTACAAACAGGCTAAGCGATCGGACTGTTTACTGGACTACTCTGCCTACAGACACTTTAGGAATCAACTTAACGTTGATATCAAGCTGGCCAAGAGTGAATTCCACTTTAATTCGCTTGTCAGAATCACCGACTCAGCTAAGCTATGGAGAGAACTCGCGCGACTAGGTCTGGTAAAGCAGACACAAGTCTCTCTACTACACTTTTTTACACCTGATCAGTTGAATATATACTTTGCGTCAGTCTCTAAGGCTCAGCTGCCATGTTCACGGGCAGAATGTGTCGCCGCCGTGGCCCAGATTCCTCAACCAACATTACGACCGCAGTTCAAATTCTCTGCCGTGCTTCCGTGCGATGTGTATAGGCTTCTAATGACTGCACCTCTACACTCGTATGCGTCAGGTTCGGACGGCATTCCGTTGTTTATTCTACGTATTGCTTGGCCAGTGATTTCTTCAGTGCTTACGGCGTTGTTCAACCGATCGTTAGAGACTTCCACGTTCCCGTTAAAATGGAAGCGGGCACTAATTTGCCCACATTCGAAAATTCGAAACCCACAGTCTTCGTCTGACACGAGACCACTAGCAAATTTGCCTGAATTGTCGAAAATTTTCGAGAAAATTGTTGCTCTGCAGATCACACAATATCTAGACGAATTCGATCTGTTAAATCCCAGACAGTCTGCTTACCGTTCGGGTCACAACCCTCAGTCTGCTCTCCTGAGGGTCTGTGACAATATCAGGCGCGCGATTGATAATGGACATATAACCATAATGATACTCTTCGACTTCAGCAAGGCATTCGACACTGTCCCACATCCTCTGCTTTATTTAAAGCTGAAAGAGGTTGGGTTCTCTGACAAGGCTATAATGTGGTTAAGAGGTGTAAGAGGTATTGAAACAGACAGTGATCTGCAGCAAATCTCTGCGTGCCTGTTAAGAGAGTAAGGCTTAATACAGCCTGGATGAAACGCCTTCCCGCACTCACACTCAATCGATATGGTCGCGATTGGCTTTTTGCACCTAATGCACGCACGCTGCATTTCCGTCGGTCAGGGAAGCTGTATAAGCAGCAAGAGATGATTTCTAATTCGAAGTTTTATAGATCAAAGTTGTATAGATCCGCAAGCACGGCGCGACACACTGTAGCCAATCAGCAGTGACTCAGACAGCACGCAATGAGATACGATAGGTGTCACTCGTCACAAAATCATGCATCAGCCAATCGGCAGTCACTCAGGTAACACACGACAGCCAATCAGAGATCTAAGTAAAAGACGGTTCACATCGATCCGCAAGCACCGCGCTGCATAGATCACACAGTATGTCGCAGCGATAGACACAGGGCAGCCAATCAACAGTCTTCTCGATATCATATGCTCGGAAAGCAGCGTGAAGATAATAGATCAGCAACTACAGGCGCATGCGCAGCTGAGATAAGCGTCTTCCAAAGGAATATCCAGTAGTTAGATTAGACCGATGCAATGATACTCGCAACAGAAATGCTCTAAATTCAGCAGCAAGCACAAGACAGATAATAGTTGTGCGTAACAAGCAGTAAAAACATGCTAAGTACCTGCAACAAAATAGCCCGAAGGCAACTCACGGCAGAAAATATATTCACTTAAAGCATGAGCAAAGAGAACAAACACACAACGTTACTTACGCAGAGAGAGAGAGAGGTAGGGGGTAGAAATAGGGGTAGAAAAGACTGAAGAATATAATAGAATTAATAAAAATTGTTAATAATAAAGGGGTTACCAATTTCTGTTAAAAAAAACAGTCAAGTTTACTGAAATTTCTATAACTCAAGAACTGATTAACCAAATTTTAAAGAATTGTATATGAAATAGGGGTGGAAAAAACTGGTTTCCAGTCAAAATGTCTCTCCTAAATGATCTCATACAAAAAAGTCTCGGGAAAAATATCTCAGTTCAAAATGTCTCAGTCCAAAATGTCTCAGTCCAAAAATATCTCAGTCCAAAAATGTCTCAGTCCAAAAATATCTCTGACAATAGTTAACTTCGAAGATACATCATACAATTAATATTACACAATATCATTATAATCAATTACATCTTACAAATTTTTATTACAAAATATCATTATAAAAAATTAATATTACATTTAATTAGTATTAGGACAGTTGTAAACTCATGTCATGTGACAACTCGTCTCGCGTGAAAAGTGTATATGCGTGGAGGCAGTAGGTTCCGCCCCCCTGCGGGGGGCTCCACTATTATTAAATTAGACACATAGTGTGCCTTCAAAGTACATGCATGGACTCTCCACGCGTGGAAAGTTGTAAACCCATGTGGCACCTCGTTTCGCGTAGAAAGTGTATGCGTGGAGGCAGTAGGTTCCGCCCCCCTGCGGGGGGCTCTACTACTATTATATTAAACTAAACACATAGTGTGCCTTCAAAGTACATGCATGGACTTTCCACGCGTGGAAAGTTGTAAAGCCATGTGGCATCTCGTTTCGCGTGGAAAGTGTATGCGTGGAGGCAGTAGGTTTGTGATTAATAAATCACAAACAATTAAGCCAACATTAGAAACATGTACCCGCATCATTTAAATCGACGATTTAGAACGTTAATGAATCCAGTAAACGTTTCATCCCACCAATATTATTTTACTTAAGATATTTTTGTTCGATACATTATTGCCTGAGATATTTTTGGACTGAAACATTTTGGACTGAGATATTTTTGGACTAAGACATTTTGGACTGAGATATTTTTGGACTAAGACATTTTGGACTGAGATATTATAGACGAGATATTTTTGCTGAGATGTTTTGGGCTGAGATAAAATGAGGGGTCACCGAAAAAAAAACTGAAAAATATAAAAATTAAAAATTATAAGGCTCTCGTGATTAAATCGATTAAAGGGAAAAAGGCAGTAAGAGCCGGCGCGGTAAATAGGGCGCAAGTTATATATATTTTCCTTATCGTCAATACATAAAAACATTCGCGAACGTTTCGACCATTTTTGTGGTCATCTTCAGCGCAATAAATTAGAAACGTGTAAATTAGAATCTCTATTGTAACGCTTTTTAGGCTATTGTATACTCGCACGTCGTACGTTCCTTTTTCCATGCGGTCATTCCGGTGTGTGTGCGCTACTCCATAGGCAAGCAACCTTGAGTCCCTCCCAAGTTAGAAGGCTAGGAGGACCATGCTGCATTTGGTCTTTCATTATATGTTATATGATACCTGCGTACATACAACATATGTACGCAGGTATCATATAACACAAGAAGAAACACAACCAGCCGCTCAGTAATCACGGAGCATAGATTAGAGTTTGGTCATGATTTCGAGTGGAATGCGGTGGAAATTTTGGACAGCGAACCATATATCAGTAAACGGTTAATATCTGAGATGATATGTATTAAAAGACAGAAGAATGGTCTGAATATGCAGACGGACATCGAGGATTTACCCGAGAACTATCTCGATGTAATCGAGGGGCTTCCAAAAATTTGAGAGCTCCGCGTTTCACGCTTTATTTATTATTTATTATTGTGAATCTGTATTATACATAGATTACTGTGTATGGCGGTAGGCCAAAATTCGTGCGAGATGGCGATGTTCGTTAGAGATATTTGGGGGCCCTGAGAAGGGCCGTTTGTGTTATGTGGCCCTGAAAAGGGCCGGTTGGTTTCTCCTTAGGAGGCTGGCAGGCGTTCACTCCAGACCAGGCACGGCTGCGTCTTGGTACGGTGGAGTGGCTGTCGATCTCCCCACGCTCCGGGCTTCCTCCACGCCGGCGGTGTGCCGGGCAGTGTGTAAGTCCCCGGCTCGGCTAAGTCCGGATCCTCCGTCTGCGTGGCCTGGTCCTCAAGGCTCGGGGCGCACGCCTGAGTTCCCTTTTCCTCGGTGGGCGCCTCCCACTTGCTGTCCGTCTGCGTCTCTATGCAGCTAGTCGAGGGCCGTACTTCTAGTCCCCTGTGGACCCGTGTCGGTGGTACAGTCTGCGTCCCCTGGTGGCGGAGGTCTCCGGGAGATCGCGGTAACGGAGACAGGAACGGCGGGACCGTGTACCTTGGAGACGTGTAGCGGCGGAGGCGTATGTCCCACGTAGTCAGGAGAGCCCGTGGAGGTCGAGTGAGAGGCCGTGACGGTGATTCGAGCCGAATCAATTTCCACGCGGCAGGTTGCTGTTCCTGCGGCAGCACGGGCTGATGTGTCGGCAGCGATGAGCGGGAAGTTGGCGGCCTGGTACGATTGTACTTGCGCAGCGTTATCAAAAAGACTTCCTTCTCGTGGCTGATACTGTCTCGTATAGCTGTGCGAGGATAGTCGAAGGTATCGTCGCTTGCCGGTCCTTTTATATCCTGGTCGCCGAATTTCTCTTACGAGAAAGGGCAGCCGCCTAACGGAGCGTACTTGTTATTATCTTCGACGGCTTGCTGATTGCACGTGCTCGTTGCGTGCGGCCGTTCGCCGTGCCGCCGGTGCTCTCGCCGGCCGGGGTGTGTATGACGGGCTGCCGTCTGGCAGGCGCGGGGCGCTCTTGTGTTGTGGCGGTTGCGCCGGCAGATTCGGGGCGCTTGCAGCCGCCACACTGTGTTACAAGGTCTCTGACTGGCATTGCCGTTATTTGTTTTGCAACGAATATTCTTATACCGTTATTTGTTTTTCACCGAATTTTATACATCGATCTTTTAACCTCGAGGCAAGCGAAACATATTAGATCGGTCATTACCTCTTGAAACATTGTCGAGACAACTTGCGTCCGTTATCTGTGCGCTGTACCGTTTACGATCAAGTATTATTTCTCGAAGCAATGTCAAGATTACTTGCGTCTGTTATCTGCCGATTTGTGCGCTATACCGTTTACGATTTCATTGTAAGTAACTCACAGTGTTCAATTTTATACATTGATGTGAACCGTAAATCAGTGTGTGGCTCCTGTATGTACGCAGGTATCATATAACATATAATGAAGGACCAAATGCAGCATGGTCCTCCTAGCCTTCTAACTTAGGAGGGACTCAAGGTTGCTTGCCTATGGAGTAGCGCACACACACCGGAATGACCGCATGGAAAAAGGAACGTACGACGTGCGAGTATACAATAGCCTAATGACCGCGTTACAATAGAGATTCTAATTTACACGTTTCTAATTTATTGCGCTGAAGATGACCACAAAAATGATCGAAACGTTCGCGAATATTTTTATGTATTGACGATAAGGAAAATATATATAACTTGCGCCCTATTTACCGCGCCGGCTCTTACTGCTTTTTTCCTTTTAATCGATGAAAAATATAATAGAATTAGAAATAGATTGGTATCTCAAATATTGAAAAAGCTACAGCGTAAAATACGCTTTTCTGAAAAATGAAAATCTCCTTAAAATCCATACCGGTCGATGGATTTTAATAAAATTAGAGGAGGACATACTTTCTATCATACTTTATTTGGTGTGCAAAACTTCAACCCGGTATCTAAAAAATTGTAGAAGTAGATAAGTGTACAAAAATCCGTACGCACACACACACACTCACATACATACATACTTCCGGACATTTCCTATTAATATGATTTCTCGACATTTTGGAACATTCTAAACCTATTTCCTTTAAAATATCGAAAAAAAATTTTTTATCATCACAAAGCTTCCTCTATGAGAAAACAAAATTAAATTTATTAATTCTTCTCAATTGACTTTTGACATTTTAATAATAGTTCCTTTAGTCCTTTATGCATATTCAGATAAATTGTCAGAAGTGCTATGAAATATATACGGTGTGAAAATCAAGAGAAAAGCGATCCGCTGGGCGCTGCGCCGCGCGCCGAAAGACGTTCTCGCACTTTGCACCCGATTTTCTCACGATCGCTTCCACTTTGCCTTCTGACACTTTGCACTTAGTTTATTCTATACGTAAAAAATACAAATGCAAATTGTCAGAAGTTTTGCTTAACATATAAAGCCGAAATTTTTCGCAACTTTGGCAGCTTCTGACAATCCTTTAGCTTCTACTTACTCTTCTGACAATTTTTTCCCTGCTTTTTCTCATACTCTTTGATACCTATGTAAACTTTCAGCCGTGCCGATCGACAGTTTTTTTAGTCGGAAAATTTACACGTTTAGGCGGGCGGCGCACCTACTTAGCTTCCAGCGCGCCTTCTGACGATCGGGGTTTCGCTTTGCCGACAGCAATCGAACCTTTTCCAGGTAAGATATTTCGTGCACCGAGGCATATCGCTTTCTCTGTAGCCAGCTCTTAGACTAAAAACATCGGTCTTTAGATACAGATCGCTGTATTCGCCCAAGATTTGAACGGAGAACCGTCGCCAGACGTTTGCGGCGTGCTCGTAATCGCTCTCGGATACAGTGTCACCGGTCAAGGAACTGTAAAACGATACGCGCGGTGGTAAACACGTGTCCTGCAGCATGTTCACGCAATCTACGTATTCGTACAAAAAGACATCTTTTCAAAAAATCAAAATCCTCGATCGATAATTGTGAAAATTGAGAACGTACAATTTTTAACTTATCTCTGCATAGAAAAAATGCTAATTTATCGAGACTGCTACTCAGAAATTTATACGAATCAATAAACCGTAATTTTATGTCGCTTCGCGAATCTGATTGATACGCGTATGCTTCAACATAGCGTCCCACGTAAAACCCGGTAGAGTGCAATAATACGCCGGATCGAGTTTATAACTCGCGACGCAGCTATCGCGAAAATTTTCAAAAATATCAGCCAACAGCAAGACATCGGTTTTGAGATATAAATTGCTGTAGTCACCGAGCGTGCGAATGGAGAACCGCTGCCAGACGTTGACGGCGTGCGCGTAATCACTCTCGGATACGGTGTCACCTATCAATGAAAATTGAACAAAATGTGCGTCGTAGCTCGATAAATTGTGGAAACTATGGGAATGCAATGCGAATCTTTGTAATTTAAGTTGCAATTTGAATTCGCGGGACCTCTGTATCGACCAGTCAAATGACAATGATCGCGTACTCGCACGTCATCTGGCCCGAACGGTTTTTTGCACACGTGACAGTGCGTTGCGCTGTTAAACTTTTTCTACTCGTTTCGCGTAAAATCCGCCATGGGTACATTAGTGGACAAGATAGTCTTTACGTCATGGGCTAAACATCTTAGCTCCTCGGCGAATCACGCGACGCAATCCTTATCGCGACGAAACCAATACATTGATAATGAGTCGTCGTATGAGCAACGCACGTAGTACCTTATGCTAAATACGCGATGATGTTGATACGTGTACCTAGATGGACGTTTTCGGATCCGCTTTCATCTTCTCCAGGGTACATTCCAGGTCGGCGTATACGAGAAACTCGTTCCTTCCTGTTGTAATTCTTAAAGGCCAACCACTTGTCGTTATCACTCGGTAACATAACCGCGCAGTCGTTCATCTCCCGACAGTCGACGGTATGAGCTTTCAATTTCTCGCTGGAGCTGAAGTAGTGCGAACATATGTAAATAATAAAATTTTTTATATATTTTTCACGTAAGAATTATTTTTATTATTTATTTAGGTGTATACTCACCGATCGCAAAAGTATTTCCGACCATGGTGCCTGCTTAATTGCGAGCTCACGATGCGGGATAGGTCCTTGATCCATGCAAAATGTTCCACGTTGTCGTCATGCACGTACAGCAGATTTACATGTTCGTCCATCTTTTGGTTAGTAAGCTTATTAGTAAGATTGCAAGTTCCTTGTTTTTCTCGATGCTGTACAACTGTACACATTGATTGATATATCGTTGAGATTTTCAAACTTTTTAATTTGATTCAATGTCATTAGAAATTCAATGTCTGTAAGATTTAGCACCAACGTGTAATGAGAACACGACGATTCCTGTTCTGCATTTCTTTCGGCTGGATGCAAAGCAGCCATCACTGACCATGCGAAACATCCATTGTCCATTGATCGCACGTTGATCACCGCTTTCTTTATTTTAATTTCTCGCGGTATTTCTACAAAACACCCCGCATGCAATGGATTGCATTTGTTCACGTTTACTGTCAAATTGAATATATGCGACAACGCCTATCCGCTATCACGTTCCTGGAATTCTTCCAGCGATGCTAGGGTAGGTTTGATAACGTGTTGCTTGTACCACTTGCGCAGATCGGATGTACGAAAAAGTTCATAGTTTCTCGTAGCGATACTTTTGTTCGCGCGTTTGTCACCCGCAACAAATTCACCATTAAACATAGTGTTTATCTTTACATTGTCATGTCGTTGCATGACGTTCCGCACACGATCGAGTACAATGTCTCTTGCATCTTTGAGAAATTGACAAGGTTCGATGTTTTTGGAATTTATTACCGCACCAGTCAGTATACGACTTTCAAAAGCCGTATTTATCTCGCGTCATCTGAGTCCTGTCTCACTTGCACTGTATCCGGCACCTACATGCACGAAACGTTGACGTACCGAATTTTTCAGATTTTCGATTCGTGCGATACAAGCGATCAATGACTGATCAATAATCGAGGTCGTTTAATTCGGCTTTGTTCTTCCAACGATTCGATAAACTCGTCACATCGTTGCTCCCACGCAGTAAATTCTTCCCGCGAATTCAATCGAGCAAATTGTTTAAACAACTCTAGCTCCATTGCAATGTCCTCAACTTCACAAAACCATTTTGAAATATATTTGTTTAATCCGTTTGTAACGTCGACGTAGCACTTTCAATCACAAATATCTTTACATTATTTCAAATAGTGCAAATAAGACAGATTACAGGGCATTATTTGATACAACGGATCTTTACATTCCGAATAAAATAGACCATTGATAAGTATATATGGACGAGTGTCATGTTTTTGAACAGCGCAAAGCCTTGAAAATAGTCCGCTTATTTTTACGATACACGAGCAAAACTTTGCATGGCCGGGAGTGTAATAGAAATATATACAGCACATTGTTTTCAAATTATCTTAAATATTAACTTCAGCTTGGTTTAAACTCAAAAAATTTTTTCTATAACATCTTCAAACCTTTCGCTGTCGTAACAAAAATAATCCGAAAAACTTGCATCTTTATTAGACATTTCTTCTTTTTCATTGACTTTGTTCGAGAGCGCGCGGTAGCGCGAGAAAGCGCGAGGTAGAAGACGACCACAAAAAAACAGCAAGTCCAAAAATAGAGTACAAAAAACAAGGTCTTTTTTAATGTCTAAGTATATACACGTATTTACAGAAGCCGTGTGAGACAGCGCGCACTGAAGCTATCAGCGAAGCAAAGCGAATCGCGGGTGCGAAAGCAAGTGCGGATTGCAAGGCGCGAAGCGGTACGAAGCGGTGTATAAGCGATTGTATCGGAATACTAGGCGGATGATCTGCGAGCGAAATTGGTTCCGCGGCGCAGCGGCGGTCCTTTTAACACCTCCGAAGCGGAACTCCCTCCCTGCAGATTGCCCAGAATTTCGGGAGGGTGATTGGCCGTCGGAGCCCTGCGTCATGGTGCTGACGTCATCGGTTTCACGTGGCGACCCGCCGGGGTCGTCACCTGTTTTCGCGTGCTTTGTGTATAACATGGATCGTTCCTTTGTTCTAGCGTTGTTGTTTGACTTTATTATCGATAACAATGTTTCGATAAATGCTTCTAGAGTTTCTAAGCGTTTAAAGCTTCTATGCGTTTAAAGTTTCTAGAATGCTAATCCCAAAAAATCCATGCTATACCGAATATTCCCATGATAACTCTTATGCGACATTTTACGCGAATATTAATTTATTGCAAGCGTGCATGTGCTGACATGCAGCCGAACGCGACTTCTTCGCGATGCTAATTGTTGCGATCTTAAACAGACTTCAACTTTCATTTTTTCATTGACTTCAACTTCCATTTCTTCGAGAGGTGCAATATCCATTTTACTTTACATAGAATTTGATGTACCGACTTCCAATCCTCGACTACTGAGCGTACCCTCAAATTTGTTATTTTATATCTCACTAATGTCGCATCGTTTTTTTTTTTATCATATCTAATTTCACCGTGATCTCAGCATCCGTACGGATGCGCTTTCCGAAAATGCAAGATTTGCAGTTTTGCACGTGTGTGATGAAGTCACCGCGAGACACGTCGCGACATGTTCTTGAAAACGATATCGCGCCGTTGACTTTTGATGATTTGATTTGTATAACTGCAGCAGCCATACATTTGCGCTTTCCGAAAAATGCAAGATTTGCAGTTTTGCACGTGTGCGATAAAATCGTCGCAAGACACGTCGCGACATGTTTTTGAAAACGATATCGCGTCGTTGATTTTTGATGATTTGATCTGTATAACTGCAGCAGCCATATATCGGCGCTATTTGCAAAATTTGCAGTTTTGCACGTGTGCGATGAAATTATTGCGAGACGCATCGCGATGTGTCCTTAAAAAGAATATTATATCATTGACTTATGCTGATTTAATCTGTACCACTGCAGCAGCCGTACATCGGTACAGTTTGCAAAATTTGCAGTTTTTTGCACGTGTGCGATGAAGTCATCGCGAAACGCGTCGCGACATGTTAGGTCAGTCAAATTAGACATTGAAGTCGAAAGTGATGCGAACTTTTTTATTTCTTTTTAGGCGTGTAGGGGGTGTTTAGAAAAGCTTATTTCTGAGTTGTCGGGGTATTTGACCCAGAGCTTTTTGAGGGGGTAGGGGAAACCAAATTTTTCGCGGTTTTTTGCATTTATCTCATTTCGATTAATAGATAGCACTTTTTCGCTCGTGAGAAAGTTGTAGGGCTTGAAAAAACGAAGAAAATGAGCGGTGATTCGTTCCGATTCGTCAAAAATTGAGCCCAGGGGAGCCTCCGAAAGTCGCGCGTGTCGAGCCGAGCGTTCGGAACTCGTCGCGTTTTTCGCTTTTGTCTCTTTTCTGATAAATGCAATCGAAAAATGACTAATATGAAACTTGTAGAGGATAAAAATACCTACCTTTGCCGCACATTATAACGAAATTCATTGAATTTTTGGGGTCTTTAATTTTTGAGGCCTCGCCCAAAGGGGGGCTCAATTTTTGACGAATCGGAACGAGTCACCGCTCATTTTCTTCGTTTTTTCAAGCCCTACAATTTTCTCACGAGCGAAAAAGTGCTATCTATTAATCAAAACGAGATAAATGCAAAAAAAACCGCGAAAATTTTGGTTTCCCCTCCCCCCCTCGAAAGCTCTGGGTAAAAAACCCCGACAACTCAGAAATAAGCTTTTCTAAATACCCCCTACACG
The DNA here is from genome assembly GCF_003070985.1 of Temnothorax curvispinosus. Taxonomy (NCBI): domain Eukaryota; kingdom Metazoa; phylum Arthropoda; class Insecta; order Hymenoptera; family Formicidae; genus Temnothorax; species Temnothorax curvispinosus. Next base: position 93,725 of record NW_020216656.1, on the reverse strand, counting down.
CTTAAAAAGGAATAAAAAAGTTCGCATCACTTTCAAGCAAAGGCCTATTTTTGTCTAATTTGACTGGCCTATGTTCTTGAAAACGATATCGCGCCGTTGTCTTATGCTGATTTAATCTGTACCACTGCAGCAGCTTTACGTCGGCGCTGTTTGCAGTTTTGTGTATGTATAAATAGTCTACACTGATTCTAGAGCGCATTCAAGAGTTTGAAACGGTTTAAGCACGTTGTTACTGTGTGAAAAAAATATAGACAACGCGAGAGCAGATAAACGTTATTGTTCATCGATTGTGCATAATCTTCGCGGTAAAGAACTAGGATTATGAAACGTGCTCACTCGCACTAACAAGTGGTGCCCTAAACATCATGCATTGCAGAAATGTCATATCATTACTGATACAAGTAATGTGCACCGTTTTGGTCTATTAACTTTCAGATTATCACATGTCGCGGCATAATTGACGATAATTACGTACCGTAATACAAGCCTGAAGATGATGAGTATGGCGGTGATATATATAAAGGCCATCGAAATAAAGAAGAATACTTACCTGAACCACGCCCACAATCGAAATGTTTTCTGGATCATGACGTACATCAAGACGTTTATGAGTTTATTCCTGAAAACGATATCGCCGTTAACTTTTGATGATTTGATCTGTATAACTGCAGCAGCCATACATTTGCGCGCAAACAGCAATCCGCTACATGGAGTGGTGCCTTAACCATCGCACAGTGGGCCTCTTTAGAGTACCTCTAAATATGGCCAAAAGTCAATCTTTGCATTGATCTAAAATAAAGTTATTGTCGTATTTAGAACTGTTGAAAGTAGATATAACCAGAATATTTTGTTGATTGGATCATTTTTTGTACCAGTTGTAATATAATAAAATGAAAAAATATATTAAAATTTTTCGCCTTTTTTCTTTTATTATTCATATGTTAAAAAATTATGTCTTATTTTATGGGTTTGTAGTCTACTAATATAATAAGAAAAGGTCAAAAATGAAAAATAAATAATATAAAATTAAAGAAAGTCACAATAAATTATAATATTTTACATTTTTATTGTATTATTAATCACAACAACTCACTTATTGACCATTCCCCAAGATTCCACTTTCTAGAAGGAAAATCCCAAATTGTATAAGTTACGTATATATACTTTAAGAAAAAGCTGCTACTTTTTGCTACTTTTGCTATATAACGTAAACATACGTATATAAACAGGTCATCACCTACATCTAAAGCTGCACCGACTTGCCGACTAACACCGCACTGCCAGTGAACGAAATGTATTACACAATAGATTACACTACATTGTTCGCACTAGTGTCGTTTACAATTTTATAATTTCAAAAATATATTTAATTTGATTAATTTATAGAGGCGTGCAAGCTCTCGTTCGCTCCCGCCTTATCTCGGCCACGAAACTAGATCTTAAGATTCGCAAAATCGAGACCAACGCTCCCGGTAATACTAGGCACGAAACCGAGTCCCGTTTAAGTCTTGGCTCTCACTGTCAGACGAAGTGTGAAGGAAACAGCCCGTTGATGCCCCTGCGCCTCTATTAATTTATTATGGCGAAAACGAAACGGCAGATTCTTGAAAATATTCCTCCTGGTGGGGACGTATCTGAAACTTTAAATTACATACTAAAGGAGTTGAATATTTGCTTGGAAGATGCTTGTCCAACAGGATTGCAACGTTTAAAAGCTGCATTTTCGACTCTTAGAACGAAACGCAATAAAAAAATGGAAGAAGTACGTAGAATTAAAAAAAAGTTCGAAAAGAAAAATTCCGGTTGGCTTGATTCCGAGTTTATAGTTCCAAATATTAAAATTATTAATCACAACCAAGAATATCCTTCGTATTCAAAACCAGGTCGCCCTTCTTTGTCGTTCGAAGAAAAATCAGATCGATCAAAAAGACGAGAGGCTGCGAAAATTAGTGCTAGTCTTTATCATAATCCACCAATTATACTGCAAGCATGTCGTTATGCAGCTAGATATTCTGGAGATAAAAACCTACAGTGTTATTAATAAAATTTCAGAAAGTCCAGATCGACCTAAAAAACTTAGAAAGTTGTTGAACACAGAAGAAACTGGAATTATTAAAAAAACACCTAAAGAAGCTCTAGCATTCTTATTAGATAATTCTATATCTAAAAGTGTATATACGAATATGCGTTTAGAGGTAAAGGCATGTGGTGCTGACATTTAGCCGTCCTATAATAAAGTTCGGGAAGTAAAAGCACAATGTAGACCACCAAAGGAAACAGTTTCAATTCATGAAACTGAAATTGAGGTCTCATTGCAAGCATTGTTAAATAATACTTCCAAGAGATTAATAAAATTACAAAGAGAAGTTATTCTTCAGTGCATGGAAGGTAGTACAGAAATAGAAGCTGTATTATTATGTTCTTGGGGGTTTGATGGAAGTTCAGGCCACTCAGAATATAAACAAAATTATAAATCCGATCAACTTGATTCTAACGTAAGTGATGCCAACTTATTTGCTACAAGTCTGATTCCTCTTTGTTTATTAACTCAAAATAATAATATTTTATGTTTAATAATATTTTGTCGATCTGTTAAGCTTTAAAACATTAATGAATCTAAATCTGTAATACTCAGTCAAAAGAAGAATATAGAGGAACAGATAAATCAGTTACAAATCTTTGAAGTTAAAGCAGATGATACACATTCGATAAAAATTCATTTCTCTTTATTTCTGACTTTAATAAACGGAAAAGTGTTGAATATTATAACTCGCGATTTTTGTTGAACGATTTATTAAATTATGGACCCACAATTTAAAGAAGAAAGTCCACATTTTTGCAAGAACTATGCGAAGTTTTCTTTGCTTCCGATATCCCGCTAAAAAAATTAAAAAATCCTAAATTACACAAGTTTCTTGAAAAATAAACTCAACGAAATGTCCCGGAAGCGTCCACATTACGAAAAAATTATGTAGAATTAAATTACGTAATACTCTCTCGTTGTTTGTTCCAGTAGGCCACAATTCTTTTAAAGAGTCTTTGACAAATTGAACAATAGTTTTATTATTTGTTTTATCCAATACTGCAGAATTAAGAAGAAAAATTTTACCAGGTTTATCCGAATGTAAGGTCCCTATTATACAATTTGCAACAGCTCGGTCTTCTGCATCTGTAGTTTTGTCTACCGATAATCAGATATTATCTTCGTTCACAATATTACAAATTTTACACATTGTTTTGACGTAATTTTATTCTACATAATTTTTTCGTAATGTGGACGCTTTCGGGACATTTCGTTGAGTCCATTTTTCAAGAAACTTGTGTAATTTAAGATTTTCTAGTTTTGTTAGTTTTGTTAGGATATCGGCAGCAAGAAAAGCTTCGCATAGTTCTTGCAAAAATGTAGACTTTTTTTCTTAAATTGTGGGTGGAGAATCGTTCAACGAAAGTCGCGATCGGTAAAGATTACGTATATGTTTATCGGTTTGCTCATGCCGTTTTAAGGAATAGGAAGTAATTTTATACAGGAGCGTGGAACATATTTTACAATAAAGTTGATTCGGCTCTGTAAAAAAATCATATACATTTCTGTTATATTCATATGACAAAGAAGTAATTTTCTTTCTTTTAATTATGTTTGCACTTCGATGAAATAATAAAGAACCTTCTCGTGCGATCGCGAACAATAGAAAAATCAGTCTCCGCGATCTTCGCTTATTTAAGTAATAGATCCCGCGAGGCTCGCCCCACCATCGAGTCTCGCCTCACCGCTCCGACGCTCGGCGATCGGACTCGATGTTTGACGAGCGCGCAGCTTGTGCCCGGTTCTCGGCTTGTGCCCGGTTTCCGTGCTCAAACGTCCGGGCCCTAATTATAACTAATACAAAGTCCACGCAAATGTGTCCAATATGTCACGCAACTCCTCGAACGTTCAATAATCTATCTAACAAAAAAAACTAATGTCTTTTTACCGGATGTACAAGCACTTGTACGTGGCTTAAGTCCACTGCACGCATGGATACGAATTTTTGAATGCTATCTTCACATTTTGTATTGAAATGATCTTAAAATCTGGCAAGTTAAAGGGGATAAAAATAAAACTCTTTTTGCTCAACAAAAACGTGAAGTTCAAAATCTTTTCTGGAAAAGATTGGGATGGATTGTAGATAAACCAAAACCAGGAGGTTCTGGAACCACCAATGATGGTAACACTTCTCGAAGAGCTTTTGAAAATCCTGAGATTCTCGCAGAATGTTTTGGCTTAAATTCTAAACTACTGAAGAATTTACAAACCACAGTTCGCAATAAAGATTATAAAAACTTTAGACAGAATCACAGCAGAAAAATAAATCGTACAGCAACTTTAGCAGATGTATTCTATAGAGTGATGGATACGTCAGATGTTATAATATCCACTATTAATCTTAATTCGCGTCTTCACAACAAAAGTTTTTATTGATCCCACAAGAAGTGAGAGATTTACTTGCTGCTCCTGATTTTAACATTCCTAATTTTAATAGAGATGATGCAGAAGAAGTAGACGAAGAAACTGAAAATTTAGGAATTATTGACACTTTTATTTATTTAGATAATCTTCAATTGTCAGAAGACGAATTAAATATTTAGATAACAAAATAAAATATAAATTTAAAAAAACGTAAATTTCTCTGATTCTAAAATTGTGAGAGGCTAAAGGGACTCACATAAAAAAACACCTGAATTCGTGAGAGGCTAGGGGACTCACGTAAAAAAAGCACCCCAAAATAAGAGGTCTGAAATCAAACTGCAACCTCCACGTGGTAGATCCTGAAAACTACAATTTTCATAGGCTAATTGCAGTTGTTTTTATTTCTTATCTACCATTCCGGATCCGTTACTTTCAGTCATGTAACTCTAAATTTGGATTTTCAATATCAAACTTCAGCACAATTGCAGCACTTTTAGCCTTTTTATCCGCCATTTTGAATCCGCCATTTTAAATTTCTCAATTTTGAGTTTGGATTTAAAATCAGCGACTTCAAAAAACCCCGAGTACCAAATTTGACAGTAATTGGAGCACTTTTAGTATTTTGGCCACTTTCTTTAGTCTTCTGGCCCACTGTGCATCGTATTAGGGAACCTATTTGGATTTGGGGGACAAGGGGACACTTTGATTTATTTTGTTTAACACGCGAAAGGTAATGTGTGACAAAGTGTAGTAAAATGTAATGTAGAGTTATTTTTAATATGTTCTTTTTCTGTTTAGTAGCCCCTATAGGTTGAGTGGTCCCTTTATAGGTGCATTTTATTTTGATGATTGAGAGGTGGTGGTGGGTGCGGATCCACAATAGAAATAGCATGCTCGCAGCAGCAGCCTTACTTCGGCGCTATTTGCAAGTATTGCAATTTTGTATGTATAAATAGTCTACAAAGATTTTAGCGCGCCGTCAAGAGTTTGATACAGTTCGAGTACGTTGCTCTGCAAACAGTCTCCAGATACGATGAAAACTCACGGTGCGAATTATTACGTTCCAATTGGAAACGAGTCGTGCATAAAACAGCACAATGAGTAAGTACCATTAATTTTTGTATATACTTGTGCAAAAAACTTTTATAAACATAATTGTAATTTTTTAGTTTTGATAAACCTTGTTATACGCCACGTATTTTACAAAGAAGATTTGCCTTGACATCTACAGCTTACAAATATTTGGATGTGGAAATTAACGTTGGACCAACATCCTTTGTTGAAATAATTCTTGGCGATAATCGAGGAAATTAGATAGTGTTACCCCATGCAACATAGACGGCGCTCATCAAAAGACGTATAGATATTGAACAACTTTTGAAGTCGACTATCGGTTCTTCGGTATCAATTCAAGATGCTGTTATAGAACTCGTAAAAATGCGCGATGTGAGTGTTGTAAAATTGACATCGTGCAATGCTTGTTTGTACATAAAACCGTCAACTATGTTTTTCATATTCGAGCTCGAACAATGTGTCAAAACATGAATATTTCAAGCTGTATCAAAATACGCATGAAGTAAATATGAATCAGTTTGCAACTATTTTACGGTGGAAATGTATCATCGATAAATTTAAAGCGGCAAATATCTTGCGTGAAGTTTATGATAAAAATTCAATTATTGATTGCGAATTATTAGCGTACGCTTTAGACACTAATGTGTATAAAGCGCTACATAATAAATAAATAAGTATATATAATACGGTAAAAAAATTTAAATTATTTTTTCTTTTTATTTACCGTTTCTCCTATTCCATATCATTAAAATTAGACTGCGATATTGTTCTTAGATTTATTTTAATAAATTAATGAGAATTATTCAAGAAATAAAATAATGTTGAGAGAGGACATGAATACAAGCTACGAAAAAAAATGGAGAAAAACCGCGAGCAGGAGACAGAGAATACGCAAATAGATAGGCGAATGATGGAGATGGCAAGTGAGAGAGGATGCAAACGTGAGGATAGGTAAGAAGAGGCGAATGGAGAGTGAGATAGGTGATGCTGGCGGGAGAAAGAACGCGAACAAGAAGACGCGCGCGAACGAAAGACGGGAGCGAGGGAGAGACCGCGCGCGAGGGAGAAACAACGCGCGCTTGAGCGCGCCGTGTGACGTCACGCGGACCGACGCGGCCGTTGTACGTGGCCCCCTTCCTCCGTGGCGCGAAGAAAACACGAACGCGGTTCCCCCTTTTCCCTTATCCCACGGCGCTTGAAAACGCGAACGCGGTTCCACTCCCCTCCCCGCGGCGCTCGAAAACGCAAACGCGGTTCCCTCCCGCGGTACCTCCCGCGCCGCGGACCCCCCTTACCCCCCTTGGAGCACATGAGTTAGAACTCCCATATATACCCTATTACCTAACCTTTTTTTTTATTTTTTTAACGTAGAGGAAAATATTCATCTATTGGGATCCCATCAGGGGCGCCGGAGCTAACCCCATCAGGTTCACCCAGTAGCCCCGAAAGGAAGACCCCCTCCCGCCTCCGGGGAGAGGCGCAGAGAGTGCCGGATTCCATGCATGCACATCGCCTACAATTCTGCATGCATGGTCTACCGGCTGAAACCTCTACGAATCCCTCACGACGCTTAAAGTGGGAATCCGGTAAACATTTGATATTAATCAGCAAACCCTCTACGATGGCCCAGAAGGGGCTTCCTCCTGGGGCCAAAGTCCCGTGTCCAAAACGGACAAAACTACTTGTGACGGGTTGGAGGCGACTAACCCCAACCCGCCACCCCCCTTCTGGGGGTGCTGACCTAAGTCAACGGTGGACGCGTGGTAAATCCCGCCCACGCGCTTTTCCCCCAGGCGGCAAAGGAGAAAAGAAAACCTTGTGTTATCACGGATCATTCTCTTCTTGCCGCGCTCTCCCAAGGAGGGCAGGGAACCTGAACTCAAGACACAGTCCCGAGTCCCGACGCCCCCCCCCCCCCCGCGGGCCGTGAAGAGCACCAATGGCAAAAACCTCGTGGGGAATTTGCCCGAGCCACCCCCTCCCAGCCCGCCGTGTCTAACTTCAGGTGGGTGGGCGAAAAGAAGGGCCAAGCCCCGACCCCTCACCGCCCATCTCTACCTCGACCAGCGGAAGAGAAGGAACCGCCGCCCGGGTCCCTCTAACCAAGCTTACAGGCGGCTCTCGTCCCCCACAACCCCCCGGCACGGCGGGTGCAGCCCGCCCCCCCCCCCCAGCCGATGCTACACAGAGCGGACATCTTGGGACCCCCGCGTTGCACAGGCTGGCCCGGTGGGATCTCTCACCGCAGCAATAACACGTATCGCTATGTCTACCGGAGCGGTGCAATCGTGCTCGGACCTACGTCCAGGCAACGATAGCCCCGCAGGGGGCGAGTAGGGAGCGGCTCAATCTGCACCCAACTCCATTCCACCGCGCAGCCCAGACCACCCAGACCACCCGGGCCGCTACGTCTGCCGGGCATTGTACCCAAGCAAACTCCGACACGGATGGAGGCCTCCGGATAAGCCCCACCCTTACTTCCTCCGCCGAGCACCTCCTCCCGACGGAGGCGATCGTAACCGCAATTTCCTCCGTGGTGGCGGCGTCATCCAGGCCCCCCACTCGCAACTCTGCAAGTTTGGTAGGCCTGGAGACCCGCACCTTTCTCTCTTCCAGCACTTCCCGGAGCTGGTCGGCCCTTTCTTTTGACCCCTTACCCCCGGTAACTGCCCTCCTATTGCGAAGGCCCTCGATTCCCAGTTCCGCCAGGAAGACTCTCCCTAGCGGTCCTGAGGACCTCCGCGTATGAGACCTTTCCCCCCTCTGGGACGGTCAACCCCACGACCGCCCTTTTGGAAGAAACAGGCACCACCTTTTTACTGGCCGGCCGACTACGGCCAGACTTTTTCCCGGTGGAGTGGGGGGGCTCCTTGCCCCCCGCTCCGCCCCTGCTCCCAGAGACCCGCAACCCCCCCCAGCTTAACCGCACGGGGGGGAGGCGGGTCTTGGGAGCCCCTCCATCCCGAATCGCGTTCCCCCTGCCAGCCCTCCTGTCAAGGGGAGCATCCTACCGTTTTATGAGGAAACGCACCTCTTTCATAAAGCTCTCTAGCTTGCGCTCGATGGCCCCGATCCGGGAGCTGACTCCCGAGTTGTCACCAGGCCCCCGAACGCCCGCTCCAGAAACTGGGACGTCCGTTCCCCTCTTTGTTGCACGAGGCCCCACCTGTACGGCAACCTCGCGCGTTATCACCAGTGGCGCCGTCTTTACTTCCATGGAAGAGTCCTCCCTCACGGAGGTGGAGAGCACCTTTTCCCTCTCGCGCGCGCGCGTGTCCGCACCTGCGTGGAGACGCTCCTGACAACCGCCTTCCACGGCACCAGCTCCGTCTGTGCGGAGACCTCACGTGTCTCCACACTAGACCCGCTCCTTTCCGCGACGAGTCTCGCCTCAAAGGCTTTCACCCTTTTAATGAGGGTGGATTTCTTCTCCTCCAGCTACCTGACCCCTTTTTCCTCCTTGTGGAGTGCCTCCATTGCCCTCATCGTTATCTCTTTCGTAAGGAAAAAGACCCTCCTCTGGTCTTGAGCGCCTTCCTGGTTTCTCTATGAAGGAGGATTAGCTCCTTTTCTTTAAGTTCCTCCACCCATAATTCCTCCTTCTTTTCCTCCGACAGAATCAGAAGGGGGTCGAGCCCCACTTGCTTAGCTGGGTGTTTCCTCTCTTTTTCACTCTCCCCACCGGAAAGCATCCTCTTGTCCTCTCCGGAGGAGAAAAAAACTTTCATCCTCCGGAGTACCACCTTACACTCCTTATTGGCGGCGATTGCCAATTCCTCCGCCGGGCTCGCCTCTAACCCGGCGGATGGCCCATTGTCCGATGACGACGAGAGAGGGGCTGGGACAATACTCTTCTCCAGCCGACCCTTGGGTTTCCGGTCACCCTGGGGTAGTACGTCCTTCTTTTTCTTCTGTGGCATACTCATAATACAAAAGAATCGGTTTTATTTTTGGGTTTTCCTTCTTACAGGCTGGTTGGCTTCCGGCCGTGTTCCGGCCATGCCTTTTCTCGGTTATATTTCCGCAGGTCTGCCAACTACGATGCCAACATGACTTAATCTTAAGGGGTGCGTTTCATTTATCGACCGCAACGCTCGCAACGCCTCCAAACCTGTTCCACATAACGACCGCGATCGTCGTGGTCGCGTTCAAAACGTCATAAGTGACGTGATTGATCGCGACCGTATCGAGCCCACGGCGCTCATGGTTTGTAGGTGGATCGGCGCGGTTGTTCAGGTTATATTCGCGAACTGGTAGCACGCTTTAAAGTAACCTCGCTCCAGGGGGCATAAGATATTGATATTTGTGTCTCGGCAGAAATCAGGTGCCAGGAAAATTAAAGAAGAAGAAGTAGAAGGTCGTTTAGGTTATTTCTTTTTGTGTTAACCCGGGGCTATATATAATGGAAAAATTTTTTTTATATGACCCGGAAAAGGATATAGTAGTAGATATTAATCTTTCTCCGGAAGATTTTTTACGTGCACAGCAAGGTAAGTTATATATTTTTAAATATTATGAAACATTTACATACTTAACCTTTGTTGAATAATATTTTATATTTTAACGTAATGTTCTCTGATTTTAGACATGACCTTTGCAACATCTTTATTAAATGCAGCTTTAAAAGAAAAAGATTTGAAAAAAATGTGGAAAGTTTTATCGAATTAGTTCCAAGCCAACAAACCATTTCCACGATGGACCAAGAATCGGCACAAACAGAAACAAATACCGAAATAAATATAAGTAACACTGAAGACAGTGGTACGTTAAAGCATTTGTTTATTCAGTTTTTAATAAACATTGATTTAAGTTGATTACTGTTTAGAATTGAATATTCGAAAGTGAAAGCGAGTATCTTTTGAGAACGCTCGAAATGCTTCAAACCGCTAATGTTTACGTTTCCTTCCTTTTTTTTTGTTTTCTCGAGCAAACGGCTTGCAGGTGCGGAAAGCGTGATCCGCCGCGTGATCGCACGTACCTCGTTTAATAGAATAGTCGCCTGACAGTTTGGAACCAATCCGACGATTTATCGTGACGAAATTCCTCGCGGCCTAGTGCGTAGCTCCGGCTGCGATCGTTTCGCCTGCTTCGAACGGGAGACCAGTGAGCCCTCGAAACTTATACGCGACACTTGTGCTTTGTTGCAAGTGCGATATAGAGAAAACGGAGTATCATATCGAGTCGTATACTAGCGAGTGCGACATTGTATATAGAGTGTGCTGAATAAATTTACAAGTGTATTGCACGAGACTGATTTATTTCGCCTTCCCCGGCGCAGCGCGCGAATAACCTAAGCGGTCCACTAACATTTTATGGTCCTTCGAGACGGATAGTGATAAATAGTGAACGACCGCCTCATAGTCCTCGCGTTGTGCTGCGCCGGAACAAACGGACCGTCGCGCTTACTCGACTCGCTTAAAAACGGAGTTCGCCGTTCGAATCGTCGCACGTCACGGCGTGATCGGACAGTTATTCCCGGTTCATCGGGTACTCCGCGATACGTTCTCTCGACTCCGTAGCTCACTCCGAACATTGAGCGCTCTGCACCCGTTCTCCTAAAGATTGGCGCCTTGTGTTTTGGCGACGTACTGCACGTCCCTTGCTCCCGCGAGTACCGCCTTGCTGCTCGCCGCGGAGTCGTATAAGAGCGTCCTCGCTCTTCCACGAGATTGACACGCACGTGTCAGATTTCGAACATTGAGCGCTCTGCACCCACTCCCTTAAAGATCGGTGCCCCCTGTGACGCGAAAACCGGTGCTAGCCCGGCTTCGCTCTGCTCCGGAGGCTCCTGCGTGACCTCCACCAAACGTATCGTGCTGAGATACGCTTACCGCCGCCCGACTGGCGCCTTGCTTTGAGACGTGCCAGACGTCCCTGCCTTCTGCGAGTATCGCCCTGCTGCTCGCCGCGGAGTCACGAGCGTCTTCGCTCTTCAACGAGATCGACACGCAAGTACCTGATTGATCACCACGCGATCCAGACATACGCCTGACATGTCGCTGGATCTCACGAACCTGCTCATCGCCCAAGGCGAGGCGATTGCTACGCTCAAGCAATCGCTGATCAACTTCAAGAAACTTCCAAAGGCTCAGGTCACCCTCCCTAAGACGAAGGGGAGACTGACAAATTTGGAAGGGCTCTGGAAGAAAGTTCAAGCCCTCCACGTCCAGATTCTGCAAATGGCTACAGCGAAAAAAAAGAAATCAACCCCCTACTTTCAACAAGAGGAATTTCTTGCCGCACAGGAAGCCTACTTCGACGCGGCAGACCACCTCCACGAGGTCATTGGTAAATTCACGACCGACGCTCCGAGCGTTCCGGATCGAGGTAACAAGTCATCTTATCGTGACGCGCCCTTCGGAATGTCAATGCATCTGCCTCATATCTCGTTTCCGATATTTTTTGGCGTTTTTCCAGAATGGGAAAATTTTCGCGGAATCTTTAAATCCCTCGTAGACAGGAACGAATCTTTGACAAAAACTTAAAAGTTGCATTATCTGAAAGCGAGCCTCGCCGGCGAGGCTGCGTCGTTGATTAGCAACATCAAGGTTTCCGACGCAAATTACGAGGCAGTGTGGCAAGTTTTTGTCGACGAGTACGACAACCGTGCCGCGATTATTCTCGCGCATATTCACGTCCTGAGCGGTTCCACTAACAATTACATTATTTAGTGCTCATTTCAGGTTTTACCTATAGGTGGTCAACAGCTGCTGTGTTGTTACTGTTAGAAACATATAAAATGTTTCAAGATAAGTTTAGCAACGGAAAATATTCACACAAAAAAATCTGGGAAAAAATTAGTGCAATTCTTGTGGAAAAAGAACATACAATGATAGGGCCACAATGTGCAGCAAAACTAAGAAGCCTGAAAAAAGCATACAAAAACACGAAAGAGCATAATAATCGATTGGGCAATGATAGGCGACCTTGGCAGTTTTATGAGATAAAACTGGATTAAAAATATAGTAAAAAGGTTTATTCAACATTTTATTTCTTCTATTGCTAATACACATATTCTTTGTAGGTTATGGATGAAATGTTTTCAAAAAGAGCTTGGTGCTCTCCAGTCGCTGTTGCATCATCAACAAGACTTTCTATTAAGCAGGAAAAAGCTGCAGAATTTGTCGATATAGATTTTACATCTGGTAAGTTTATGATTATTATTATTATTATTATTAGTATTATATATAGTTTATTATTATTAGTTTATGAATCGTTTATTATAATTTTTTTAAACAATTACAGTATAGGCAAATGAGAGCCAAAACGCCGGTAGCAAGGCGACAAATCTAAGTTAGAATATTCTTTTGGTCAACGGGTATCCTCGGGATTTCATTTTCAAGCATGTAAGGACAAGGTTGCTCAAATTGGTCGACGAACAGGGGAAGACGGGGATAACAGATTCACGTATTTCGACTCCAATGAACGGGGAATTCGATCAATTTTTTGTCATTCCGTATATCGACAAAATTTCTAACGCCCTTAGCAACACGTTAAAAAAGTTTAGCTACCGCACAGCATTCGTCGGTATAAATAAGCTAAATCAGTTTATTAAGCCACACAAGGATGTGTTGCTTGATTTTGCATAGAGTGGGGTGGTTTACAAAATTAACTGCCGTGATTGCGACACCTCTTATGTTGGCCAAACCAAGAGACAGTTGGGCACGCGGGTTAAAGAACACCGTAATCAGCTTAGCGGAAGGGCGGAAAAATTGTTGGTCGTGTCCCAGCACCGCTTAGAAAAACATGAGTTCGATTGGGATAATGTCACGATTTTGGACAGAGAGAGATCTTATACCCGAAGGAGCGTCTCGGAGATGGTTCACATTAAGCGCCAAGCCAATGGCATTAATCTGGAGGAGGAGACGGCGAATTAAGCAGCGTTTATTTACCGATCATTGGGAAAATTTCGCATATGTAACTTCGCCTCTCGGGGTTATTTATATATTTAATGCCTATTTGTTGTCCTCGACACGTCGTGTCTCCCGTGAGCAATATTTTAGTTTTGCTCTCCCGTAAACACAATGATAAGTTGCGTTTCGTTGACGATGTCCGTTAATTTCTACGTGGTGACTGTCAGGTAATACTGCTTGTCTAATGTTTCTTGATTGATTAGTCAAATTTTGTAAAAGTTTCTGTGTTTGATTAAGGCAACAGTCGCCCCGGGAAATTGCATCGTTCCAATGTTCAACGAATTGAGACGACGTACTCGAAGGATTTATGGCAATGCGGACTCTGCGGAATTGACGGCATAACTGGATTGGCGATCTTTTATTGTTTGACGACGACTTGATTGCATGTAATTTTAATCTTTTTTTGTATTTCATCACTGAGGATGGTCTTTAGACGCTTTAGCGAAGGACCGAAACGTTTAATTGTTTGTTACATAAGTGTTTAAATACTATTAGATTTGTCGCCTTGCTACCGGCGTTTTGACTCTCATTTGCCTATATTGTAATTGTTTGTTGTTGCGAGAGCTTTAACCTTTTATTTTTTTAGTTTTAAATCTAATTATTTTTATAATTATCACACTGGATTTATTCAGTTTAAATGATAAATATCTAAACTATTTAAATTTTATTGAAATATTTAATAATTTTTTTAGAGTTATCAACAGAAAGTGAACAGAAAATGTGCAAAAGAACAGAGACATCGGAAGGAAAAGAAAACGTGTGCAGTCTTTTAAAAAGAAGGCTACATAAAAAAACTGAATAAGAGGAAGCAAAAGTCAAAAGGCATAAAGAAAGACTGGAAATAGACGAAAAATTTCTTGCAGTTTTAAATAAATTTGTTGAGAAATAAGTAATATTTAACGTAAGAAACTGCAACATTTTCTCGTTTATTTTCAAATTGTAGTACAAATAATAAGACTGTTTGTTTTACTTATGTTATTTTTCGTATTATATTTAATGTTTTATTTTGTGATACCTCACACTAACAATAAGTCAATTGTAATAATTATTTTGTGAGGAAAAATTTTATTTTGTATGAAATTAACATGTTATATATTGAATATCAATATTAGGTTATGTTACATGTTATTTACAATCCAAAGTTGTATTACAACATTTAAGTTTATTTCACACTCGTTAAAGCAATTAAAATTAACAAAACAGTTCACATATCTTCTTACATTTTTATTTTTATAATTAGATTAGAAGATTAAAAACTGTTAAGGGTTAAAAACTGTAAGGTTAAAAGCTGGATGAAGGTTAAAAACTGTAAGGTTAAAATTAAATAAAGAACAATAAAACATTTGTTTCAAACTTTCAAAAGTAATGTTTTAATATTTAATGACATTTTTATTTAGTACATAATTTAGTACATAGTAAGAAAAGTACATGTATTATTTAAAAAATTCATATATACAAAAACTAACACAATAATGATTTTTTAATCTTATAATAAAGTGTGCATAATCAAATTTCTTTTGGCAACTCCGCCAGCATTCTGTCTTTTTTGCAAATTTTCTTCAGCTCTGTTGCATTCTTGTAAGGCTGGGGGTAAGGTGATAACTTCGGGTATGTCATCACTTCTTAATGTACAGATATTATGGACTACGCAACAAGCTATCACATATTCCGCCATTAAGTTCACTCTTGACATAGGCAAACAGTGCAATAGACTTCTCATGCGCTCTTTCAATAAACCGATGCACCTCTCAACTGTAACTCTGGCTACAGACATGCGATAATTATAAATGTTTTGTGCCTCTGTTAGGTGTCCATTGTCTCTAAAGGGAGTCAATAAGTGTTGATGAATCTCCTATGCCGCATCTTCCAATAAATGACTGTCTGCTGGGAATTTCTTTTTATCGTTTAAATAGTTTGCTACCTCAGATTGGCGAAAAACTCGTTGATCATGAACTGACCCAGGATGCCCAGCATAATAGTGTGTGATCAAAGTTGTGTGATCACACACTAATTGTAAATAATGTGACGTTGCGGCCCGCCGCTTCGTGGCAGCGCCCCGCCGCCGTCAACAAGGCGCGGAATTTCGCGCCCAGGGACGAGCCAGAGAGGCGACGATGAGATCTCCAGGGGCCGAATATTCATATCGTTTCCGCAATTTGATTATTTATTCTATTTTTATGTAATGGTAATACGCGCGGCGCCTCATCCACACCACGGCGAATCTTCAAGGGAGTACCAGTAACGGAAGGGTCCGGGAAGACCAAGGACCGAGGAGGGGTGGCGAGAGCGGAAACCATTGAGATCACGGGCGGCGAGAGCAACGCGGCAGGCGTGCGGCGCGTGAGGCAGCGATGGACGAGGGCCGCCGATAGCGGGGCTCCAAGTACCGAGGAAAACCCGACCTCAGCAATTTGCCTCCACGAAATACCGACCCGCGGGGTGGCTGATCACCGCCCCGAGGTCAAACCGGAGGCACACCGGCCAGAACGAAGTCCAGTCCGCTGTCCAGGAACAAATTGAAGGAGTCGCTACTCCGCCGAGGGACCGTTGCGCGCCCCCAAAAGATTCCCTTGTGACGATCCTGCGTTGAGATATCGCGCGAGCTTGCAAGCTCGCTCCCGATTGGCCGGCGCGCCCCTAAGGAAAGGGGTGCCGCATCGATTTCGCAATCGAGCGGATTTAGCGAGACACTCTCTGGTCGTCCGTCGGCGAGTCCGAACACGGAAGTTTTCTTGAGATTCGCGATAGCCACCCCGAATTGAGAAGTAGTTGCGCTGCGACGATTTTGGTACGAGGTGACGGCGAGGAGCCCAGGAGAAGGTGTTATACCGGTGAGGTTGCCCGCAAGTAATACCGAAATGTAGAGCCACGACGCCGCCCTCCGGTACGCGCTCTCGCTCGGGAAATTGCGTGTAATACCGCGACGCATCCGGGTCCTTAAGACCGAGTAGGAAATTGCAATCGACAGCGAGAGCGAAGGACCTCGGGATGGTATCGTGGCCGCAGAATTGGGATAAAGACGTGATAGCGAGCCTCTGGAGATCGCGATAGATTAGTTGGCGAAATCCGGTAATGCAAGTCCGTTTTCGTGTACTGCCCGCGCTCGTGGTTGCGTCTCGCGCTCACGGTGTTTACGGCGTATCGAATTACCAAACCTTACTTATGTTGGAATGTCGTCCGCGTCGGCACATTAATCACGTTAACCTGCCGCTCGTGTCGGCTGATTGCATTAGGATATTATTCGTGTTAGAATAGTTATGTTCAGATGCGTTGTTTCGGTAATCGCGCGTGAATATTAGTCGTGCTGAATGGAGAACGTTGTTCGCGTGGGTTACTCAATTCTCGCAGCAGACTCGTTGCATTCCTACTTGCGTTAGCGTAAGATAATTAGCGACAGAATTCTCGTACGACTCTGAACGTGGCGTTCACGCGCTCCGAGCGGGACGTACCATCCTATAGCTATCTTTCCGGAGACTGTATTTCGATTTTTACAATTATTCGCGTCTACTCTGGCTATTTCGTGTTCGGCCGTATTCTTGCCGATATTTTCTACTAGTTATAAGTAAAATCTACTATTATTCGCTTATTTGACAATCACGCTTTCTGTGCGTTCACGGTGAATTAATGCAATGCTCCGTTTATTTCTGACGTCCGTGCTATCCCTAATTTTGTTGTTTAATTTCTGACGCCCGCGTTATTGACGAATTGATTCCTCCGATTGACTGAAACCGAATTGGCATTTATTGTTTCTACTGAAAATTACTAAGGAATGAATGTTATTCTTTCTTTGTTAACAAACTGAATTTCTGATTTACGTGTCACCCCGCCGGATATCGCGCCGCCTTTCATCAACCCCGCCCCGCTGTTAGGTCGAGCTAGCCGATTCCTCGCACATCCACACATTTCGTCCTGCGTCTCGTTTCGGGTTTCTTTTGCGATTTCGCGGACGCGAATTTACGTGTTTGGAGCCCAACATTAAAATTGTTTCGCGGAGTGTCGGAGGTGCGAGAGAATCACCGGAGAGGCCTATCATCCCGCTCTCCTTTATTCTTTTGATCCGGCACACGCCCCAGACCGCTCCGGGAATGCAAAAAGCCGTGACAATAAATACAAACGTACATAATGAAACATTTCTAAAAAATTGTATTTGTGATCAACAGATTTAATTCTTATTACCTGTAACTGTATCGAATGGAATCCTTTACGGTTGATGTAATCGACATGGTTTTCTTTTGGTGCATCAATTCGAATGTGGGTACCATCAATGGCCTTAATGGTATTTGGAAATTCACTGCTTTCTTTAAATCCTTGCATAACCTTTATAGCACAATCACCAGTAGGCCACTTAATAAATGTTGACGAACTTAAAAAAAGTGCACGGGTAACCATTTGCACAGCTCGAACAGCAGTTGCTTTTCCAACATTGAATCTATCGCAAACAGATCTTTAAAAAAGAAATTTATTAAATATTTTTTATTATAAATTAACAATTAGTCATTGCATTATTTTGAAAATTTATATTGTACCTGTAAGAGTCCATGGTTGCCATTTTCCAAATAGCTATCATTAATTGATAAAAAGCTGGAATCATAGGACATCCATTTGTTTTTCTGGTCAAATATGGTCTCAGCATTTCTAGTAGATATTGAAAAGTCACTTTTGACATTCTATAAACAAAAAGAAATGTTAATATTAACAATTTGTATGTGTAAGCATGTGTAAATAATTGAAAATAAAGTTATGTAAAATAAATATACATTTTATAATATATTTATTATACATAATTTTATTTCCAATTATCCACACATGCTTACACGTACAAATAATATTTTTTATAATATAATATATTATAAAATAAAATAAAACGTATATGTTTATTTACTAACCTAAAATGACTCTTGAAATCGTGTCCCATGTAACAAACCACAACATTATTAACATAATTTTGAATTCGTGGACGATGTTTACGCTTTTTTCTTTTAAATAACAACACATTCCATTTGTCATCAGAACTCGATGAACTTCACTTGTGTCACAATTTCTGTAGCGCAGCACTATTATCTTGATGGCATTCATCTTGGCATCCATTTCACTACACATAACTCATTCCACTTAAGATTTCGCTCATAGCGCCCACAAGTTAATGGAACGGCAAATATCACGGTCGTGGTCGCAGTCGTTGCAGTCGATAAGTGGAACGCACCCAATTCTTACATAATTGCAGTAATAGGAAACTTATTGCGCAAAATGGCGGACGAAGGATTTCCTTTTGTTTAAAATTGTTGCAATTAGCAACAGAAAAAAAGGATAAATTACGGAATATGCAATAAAATCAATATTTTGTGAAAGTTTTACAAGTAAAAGTTTGTTTTTTGTTTAAGTTATAGTTTTCATTAAGAAGTTGTTCAAGTAATAGGCGGAGAGCTGACGACACTTTTGGCCAAATGATTTTATAAATCACGATTTTCCGTTATAACCTGCGTGGACGACTCTCCTTCGATAATCCGAACACCTGGCTGGCCGTACTTAGGGGGTTTAGAAGTACGCAGGTGAGAAAAAAAACGGATTTTCAAGTCATAATATAATCTTAATTTTTATCGGATATTGATAATTGATCACTCAGGAACATGCAAATAAATTGCTAGTTCGATTGCTCGGAATTAGTCGCCAGGCTTAATTAAAAATAATTGAAAATAATTATTTTCAAGTCATACTATAAAAGCTGGGTTTTTTTTTACTAACAAGTATAGTGCTAACATATACCACCTAAAAAAAACCAAGTGAAAATTTTGGTGGCAACATCTCTAAAAAAATTATTGAAAATGCACAAAGCCGGCGGAGGGGTCTGACGGTTATATCCGGTTATTAAGATATTAACCACTATAGCTTTAATTTCGCTATTCTCTTATTATTACTCTTATTATTTCTCTTATTATTATTTAACTTTGCTATTTATTTGATACTACAATACTAATTTTTCATTAACTGTAAATAGTCAAGTATTACAACAACTAATTATTTCTAAACACTTTTAAATTGAGACGCAGATCGTCAAATACGTGCAGGGTATTCGCTCCGACCTAAAATTCTGGATGGCATATTTTCCACGAAGCTAAAAATCCCATTTTGCTCATATAGCATTTTGACGGAGGCAATGTTACGCGATATTAGAATACTGAAATATCGTGTTATTAAATATAAATTAAAATGCAACGCAAGCCTTTTTATGAAAAAAATTAAATGTATATGTAAAATTAAATAACTGTAAAAACAATTGAGGCCATCATCAGACCCCTCCGCCGCGCGCCGGCTTTGTGCATTTTCAATAATTTCTTTAGAGATGTTGCCACCAAAATTTTCACTTGGCTTTTTTTGGGTGGTATGTGTTAGCACTATACTTGTTAATAGAAAAAACCCAGGTTTTATAATATGACTTGAAAATAATTATTTTTAATTATTTTTAATTAAGCCTGGCGACTAATTTCCTTCGAGCAATTGAACTGGCAATTTATTTACATGTTTTTGAGTGATCAATTATCAATATCCGATAAAAATTAAGAATTATACTATGACTTGAAAACCTGTTTTTTTTCTCACCTGCGTACTTCTAAACCCCCCCAAGTACGGCCAGCCAGATGTTCGGATTATCGAAGGAGAGTCGTTCACGCAGGTTATAACGAAAAATCGTGATTTATAAAATTACTTGGCCAAAAGTGTCGTCAGCTCTTGGACTATAAGAGAACATATATAATAAAATATTTTTGTTTAACTTATTGAAAGCAAAGTTTATATTTCGTTGAAAATAATTTTGTGTGAACAAGTTATTTCCATTATTGTCAAGTTATAATTTTTTTTTAACAAATTTGATAAAGTTTATTTGTTTTTTAAATTTGTGAAACGTTTATTTGTATAAAAGGCATATAGAGTATATTATATAGCTAAATTTTAAGTTTTATTAATTTATGTTTTATACATAAATAATTATAATATAAGATGTATTATTATCTAACAATAAGTACAAAATAAAAAGATAAGAATATTTAGCTTAAAGCATACTTAAAGAATGCTTTCTTGCCATAAGACCACACCTTCATTATTAAAATAATTAGTAAAAGTATTACGTATTTGACAGTGTATTTGTATTACTACTAATATTGTTTATATCTTGTAATGCTGTCGTCGCAATCTCAGAACACGCACTAATGTTTAATAAAGTACGATTATAATTGTTATTTTCGCAAAGCAAATTGTGTAAAACTATACCAGCTTTTACTATACGTATTGCTGTTTTTACTTATGTATTAATTGGTAACCTAAATATTTTCCATGGACAAGCAAGAAGTCTGAATGTGCATTCTATCATACGGCGTGCTCTACTAACAATGAGTATAATAATTTTGAAGCGAATGTGCTTCCCCGAAACAAAGCTCGAGCTTCGATCTTAATTCCGAGATTTTGTATCGTCTCTAAAACAGCGCGCGCTTTCCCTCTTAAACAAGAAGCTAACGCGACGGTTTTTGACGCGTCGTCCATTAATTTACGCGCGCGATCAGATCAAACTGCGAGAAGAATTCCATAACTGTTCCATAAAAAATGTCGGGTTTTAACTTATATCCCAGCGTCACACGTTCTCCGTCACTCATTACCGAAATCGCGGAACGCGCCTCCGCATCCCCAGAAGCTCTAATATTGGGAGAACTTAACTGGGAGTTTCAAAAATGTCGTAGCTCCTCGTCTCGGCGCCGCAGCTCCTCCGTGTGCTCCGCTTCCCTCCGTGTTTGTTCTTCGCGCAGTGTCCGCATCTCCATAAGTATGGACTGAAGGGTACCCGCATCCGTTGCGGGCTCCGCGCGGATTGTCCACCCGAGGAGTTTGCGAACGGGTTCTCTTCCTCGAAAAAGGCGTCAAAGAATTCGAAGAAGCCATCTCAGTCTTTCTCTCTTTCTTAACTGGTTCTCCTCGCGCTCGTCCGTTCGTATCCCGGACAAGTCCTCAAAATGTTGCACTCCGGGCGGCGTTCAGTCGCCCCACACACTTGCACTCGCACTCGCGCAAACTCCCGCGGCCCGCAGAAATAACGAGGCACTTATTATACTAAAGAGAAATTGTTTATTAACAACGCCAGTTACAATCTCACAGCGTGTACCAATACGTAAATCCGAAAACCGAATCCACAAGACAACCGCCGGGCTGATTTTACCCATTGCAACGTCCATAGTCAAGAACGCTCCGCGGCAATACCGGACAGCGCCGACGGACTCAGTGCGGGCGCAACAGTATGTTCCTAATTTTATTTGCGCACTTATTTGCCTTAAAAATAAAATACTTATAATACTTACTTGCAGCAAGGTGCAACTCATGATGACCGTATTGAGCCCCAACATAATAGCGAAAGGCAATGTATATGTAGATTCAACAAGCTTTACAAAACTGTGACAGAAAACGTTATAAATGTATTATTAACATATAAAAGATATAAATAATGCGAATACAAGTAAAATAATCCAATTTAATACTGATGCATAATAATATCTCTTTATTAATGAAATCATGAAGCTACAACCGAACTCTGACAGAAATGTCCCGAGTGGAAATTGAACTAGCCGGTCTGATTTGAAAAATAGTGACTAGGTAGTATAGGTTAGATAAAATTTTAAAGTCAGACACAGCTTGTCACTAAATAATCAGTTATTCGTGATCTAGCTGTTGTCTAGTCAATATATATCAGATACGATGATAGATAGCGCTGCATTATTGTGCAAATCTAATAAAGCTGATATCTCGTCACTAGCATTTTCAAATTAATTAGCGAATACAAATCAAGGTTATGTTCTTCCATTAAAAAATCTCTCTAATAACTATCTAATAATCGCATAATCAATATAAGTTAGTATAATAACTGTACCTATATTTCTACTTTTATCTAATATACAACTAAAGCTAGAACTACACATCTATCATAACTCTTTGATTGTGATCGTAAGCAATCCCAGTAAGCAAGAAACGTCAAGAAACATTTCAACTACATTGCATTAATGTTAAAACGTTGCTGTAATGTAGTTAAAATGTTTCTTGATGTTTCTTGCTTACTGGGATAAAGCCGTCCTAAACCGTATATCTATGCCAATATATCTATAAACATTTTGCTTTGCACGTCAAAAAATGTATATTGTAACGCCAGACAAGCGTCGTCATCGTAAGAGTTCAAGCTGAATCAACTCATACGATGAGCTTACGATAGCTGTTACGAGCGTTACGATCGCTTATGGTTAACCCGATGAACATTACGATAGATATAGTTCGGGCTTAACCATTAGCTAAGAAAAATAAGAAAAATATATAAAAAAAAGAGTGGTAATAATCGACGCTGACTGGCTATATAAAATTCTTTAATTATCTCACGACGTTTCGACCGTCACTTTCGGTCCTTATCAAGTGTTCAAATTATATTACTTGCAAACAATTCAGTTCTGGCATTGTGCCAACAATCTAAAAGTCAAAAACTAAATGAAAAAATAAAAAGAAAAAAATATATATATAATATAAAAATTCCAGAACTAAAAAGATGAAAAAATATAAAAAGAAAAATATAAAATATAAATTGACAAGTTTAAAAAGTAATGAAAATTACAAAATGATAAACTTACTAAACGATAAAAATAATATAGAAAGAAAAATATAAAATATAAACTTACAAGTTTGCGCGTCATATGTAAAAATGATGGTAAATGTAGGAAAAGCATGTTTGCAGTCCACGGGTGACAAAGGCACACTGATCACGAACGACGTTAAATATTCTTTATTATTATATCATATGCCCCGGTCAAATTATCCGTGTCTTTCTGTAGGTTGATTGTGTTGGGAGTAGTAGGGAGGCAATAGGTACCTTTGGCCCAGGGATCTCGCTTGCGGTTACGCGGCGACGGGGGGGGCTTCGCTGCCGCGGGGGGAGCGCCGTAAGCGGTGGGCGAGGGAGTCGAGGGACGGTGTAAAGGGTCACCGGAGAGGGGGCTATGCGGGGGGAAGAAAAAACTGGCGAGAGGGAGTGCGCGACGCGAGGGAAACATTTGACGGAAAATTGGGTGCGGCAGGGCCGCCAACGGAAGTTCGGCGCGGGGCAGGGCCGCCAACGGGGGCTCGTTGCGGGGATTTAGGCATTTTCCGAGAGGGCGCTCGGAGCGGCGCTCGCGACGGCGGTTTTGGAGAATCGCGGGCCGATATTTTTCGTTTGTTTTTTTTTTTTTTTTCATCGTCGTCGGTCGCGCGCGCGTTTGGGCGCGTCCGAACTCGTTCGAACTCGTTCGAGGTCGCTCGTCTGGACGTTTCGGGGGTGGAGGGGAAGAACGACGCGTTCTAGATGGTTCGTTTCGCGGGGGGGTGTCGCGCGCTCGTCTTCGTCGTCGTCGCCGTCGTTTTTTTTTAACTCTTGGTCCGAAGGTCGTTTCGATCCGCGTCGCGACGGGCAGCACGTGGTTTTCCCGACTCATCGGGATCAATGGAGATGACTCATCGTCTCGTCGTTCGATCGACGCGTGACAATTTTTTCTACGCGCGTTCGAACTCGGCGTCGCGGTCGCTCTCGTCGTTTCCTAATTTGGTCTCGTTTCGCGGTTTTCCTCCTTTTGTCTCGCGGTTTTCCCGCCCGTCCCCAACGCGACGCGTCGAGAGATCGAGCGAGATGACTCGTCTCTTCGTTCGCGATAATTTTCATTCACCTCGCGTTCGAATTCGGCGTCGCGATCGCTCTCGTCGTTTCCTCCTTTTGTTTTTTTTTTTATTTTTCGTCGGAGGATGTCGCGAGGAGGTTCGAGGGAGGATCTGCGTCGACGATTCGAACGCGCCGTAGGTGCCGGCTTGGACGGAGGGGAAGGTGGTAGCGGCGGCAGCAGCGACAGAGGTTTCTCGTGGATCGAGATCGACGCGGCGTTCCAACGTCGCGTGCTGACCGGCGCCGTGACGAACTCGACGTACATCGAGCCCGCGCGATTTCTCGACGACGCGAAGGGCACCGTGCTCGAAAAGGTGCGGGATAATATGACCGAACACGGGTGTCTGAAGGTCAACGTTATATTCAACGGGGAGTAGCGGACGTTAAGTCCGACGTGAAGAGTATCGCTACGCGGAACGAACAGCTTCTCCCAGGGTCCAATCTGAGCGAGTGGTACGACAAGCACGTGCGCGACGCGATTCTAACGCGGTTGGAAGAATTTCAGGAACGCGACAGCGGATGGGTGTTGTCGCGAATATTGAACCTAATCGTGAACGTGAACAAGTGTAATCCCATGCGCGTGGGATGTTGGATGAAAATACCGTTGGGTATAAGACTTAAAAAGGCGGTGGTCAACGTGCCGTCGGAGAACGACACGTGTTTTGCGCGCGCGGTGGTCGCGGCTCTGTACCCCGCCAAGCGCAACGCGGAACGACACGGCTCGTATCCCGATTACGCGACGGTGCTGAATCTCGACGGGATCGATTTTCCCATAGATCTAAAAAAGATCGGAAAATTCGAACGTCAGAACGATGTATTGATCAACGTGTTTACAACTCGGGAAGGAATTGAAAAGAAAGCTAAGTTCGGCCGGGGCGCCGACCACAACTCGATCGTGCCTCTGCGGTTGACCGACGATAAGCGGGACAGGTAAATTTGCTGTATCTGCGCGATACGCTGCGCGGCGTCAACAAGGACCATTTTGCTTGGATAAAGAATCTATCGCGATTGGTGAATTCGCAATTGACCGCGAAACGGTGCGCGAAGCACGTTTGCGATCGGTAGGTAAAAGAAATGAAATAAAAAAAGAACGCGAGGAACAAGGTAAAGACGAGGCGTTATTTTTTTTTACATACGCACAGTAATCGCTCGCACGTTATTTTTCGCAGATGTCTACACTATTTCTATACGCGCGACAAGTTGGCCGCCCACAGCGTCGACTGCGGCCGAATGAACGACTGCGCCGTCGTTCTCCCGAACGAGAGCGACAAGTGGCTGTCTTTCGACAATTACGACAGAAAAGAGCGACTTCCCTTCGTAGTGTACGCGGATCTGGAGTGTCTTCTCGACTGACGGGAGAGGGAGAACGTCAAGGGGGGCCCGAAAACGGAAAGATACGCTTATCAGCGTTACGTACCGTTCAGCGTGGGCTTCATCTGTGCTGCACCTACGACGATACCGCGTCTGCGTACAGATATTGTCGCGGCAAGAATTGCGTTTCGTGGTTCGTAAACGAGCTTCGCGTTCTCGCGCGTCGCGTTAAGAATAAATTTTCCACCAATGTAGCGATGGTGGAACTTACGGAGGACGAGAAAAGCGAATTTCTGCTCGCGACTCATTGTCACGTGTGCGAGAAACCGTTTAAACTGGAGAACAATTGCGTGCGGGATCACTGTTTCCTAACCGGACGTTACAGAGGTCCGGCGCATTCTCGTTGCAATCTGAATTATAAAAACGTTTACGTGATTCCCGTGTTCTTTCACAATTTGTCGGGTTACGACGCGCACTTCATCGTCGAGAAAATCGCGAACGATTTTGAGGGCGGGGTCGATCTGCTGCCGCTTACGAAGGAAAGCTACATATCTTTCTCGAAGACCGTTAAGGAGACGCAGACGGGAAATGGGATCGGTACATGAAGCTTCGATTCGTGGACTCGTATAAATTTTTAGCGGCGAGTATCGAAACTTTGGCGTCCTATCTGAACAGGGACAAGCTGAGAATCACGCGTTCGGAGTACGCGGATTTGAGCGCGGAGGATCTCGATTTGCTCACTCGCAAGGGTGTGTTTCCGTACGAGTACGTCGACAGCGCGGACAAACTGCGGGATACCGAGCTTCCGCCGCGCGAGGCCTTTTACAGCTCCCTGACCGACGAGACCGCGAGCGAAAGCGACTACGAGCACGCGACGAGGGTCTGGCGACGTTTTCGCGAGATCTCGGCGAGTACAGCGATCTGTATCTCAAGACCGACGTGCTTCTTCTGGCGGATATATTTGAAAATTTTCGGGACGCGTGTTTGGCGAGTTACGGGCTCGATCCCGCGCATTACTACACGTTGCCGGGGTACACGTGGAACGCCATGCTGAGGTACACCGGCGTGCGTTTCGAGCTGCTCACCGACATCGACATGGTGATGTTCGTGGAACGCGGAATACGCGGGGGCCTCAGTCAATGTTCACTCAGGTACGCGCGAGCCAATAACAGGCACGTACCGACGCACGATTCGTCCCAGCCCACTACGTATCTCATGTATTACGACGTGAACAATCTGTACGGCTGGGCTATGAGCGAATCGTTGCCCTACCCGAATTTCCAGTGGTTCGACGATCCTGAGAATTTCGACGCGACGACCGTGCCGACGGACAGCGACGTCGGTTACATTTTGGAAGGTGGATCTCGAGTACCCGCGAGACCTGCACGACACTCACGCGGATCTGCCGTTGTGCCCGACGCGCGACAAACCGCCCGGCAAACAACAGGAAAAACTGCTCGCCACTCTCTACGACAAATCGCGCTACGTGACGCACTATCGAAACCTGCAGCAATGTCTGCGACTAGGTATGCGTCTGACGCGCGTTCGTCGCGTTCTGCGATTCGCCCAGTCGCCGTGGCTTCGCGTCTACATCGAGCTGAACACCGCGCTTAGGACGCGCGCGAGCAACGAGTTCGAACGGAATTTGTACAAACTGATGAACAACGGCGTCTTCTTCAAGACTATGGAGAACGTGCGCGATCACGTGGACGTGCGTCTCGTGACGCGATGGGACGGGAGATACGGCGCGGAGGCGTTGATCGCTAAGCCGAACTTTCACAGCAGGAGCGTCTTCTCGGAGAATCTGGTGGCGATCGAGCTGCGAAGGCTCGAGGTAAAATTCAACAAGCCGATCTACGTGGGTATGTCCATTCTCGAGATATCCAAGACGCGTCTCTACGAGTTTCACTACGACTACATGGTGCTGCTCTATCGCGACCGTTGTCGAATTGCCTACACGGATACGGACAGTCTGATCTATTCGCTGGAGTGCAAAGACGCGTACGAGCGTATGAAACGCGACGTGCACAGGTTCGACACGAGCGATTACGCGGAGAACAACGCGCACGGTATGCCGCGCGTCAACAAGAAGGTGCCAGGTTTGATGAAGGACGAGAACAACAACGCGATCATGACGGAGTTCGTGGGCCTCAGAGCGAAGATGTACACTTACTCGGACGCGACGACACCAGGAGAATAAAGGGCGTCAAGAGAAACGTAGTCGCGAAGAGGATCACGTTCGAGGATTACGTGGAGTGCCTGCGGAACGCGCGCGAGCTGAAGACGCGCCAGTCGTGCATACGCTCGACGCTGCACGAGGTTAACACCGTGTCGGAGCAAAAACTAGCCCTCAGTCCGCACGACGACAAGCGATACGTGACGTCGAACGGCAAGGAGACGCTTCCGTGGGGACATTACAAAATACCGTTGTAAAAAAAAGGGGTGAAACAATATTGTACGCTTTAAAAATTGTTTTATCGTAAAAATTAACAACACGTGAGAAACAAATCGACGAATGTGTAAACTTTTATTGACAATAAAGTAAGCGTTGTCTACTAATGTCTAAGTATTTCTTTCTTTTTACATCACAGACGCCTTATCTATTCACGAATTGTGCGAACTGTCCATTCCCAACCACTTCACGAACGCTCGATTGCCGCGCTTGCGCAGAACTTTTTCCACAAGATAAACGTCGGGATTGGAGACGCGCAGCAACTCGTGTTCGTAGAATCCTCCGGCTATCGCTTCTTCGCGAACGTCTTTCAGCAGATACGTAACGGGATTGGTTCTTTGTACTTTGGCTATTCGAAAGATCTCGGTGGTCCAATTGGGAGTGTAGCCTTTTTCGAAGATCGTTTTGAATTTGCTCACGCGCACCGGATCGCCGACTCGAAATTTCGCCGGCGCGGCTATCTTCGCGCGACCGTACACCGTGCGCAGCAGTTTTTCGGCGACGGTGGGCGTCACGTCCGCCGGACGCATTCGGATCGTTCTGTGTCTGCGACGATTGTAATTCGACAAGAGGCGCGGCAGCGAGTCTATCCATCTGTACGATCCCTGGAGCGTGAAGAGCTTCCACATGTCGTTTTTCAGCGTACGATTGAATCTCTCCACCACCGACGCTTTCATCACCGAATACGTGGAATAGTGATTCACCTCGCGCTCGTCGAGGATTTTGCGCACGTCGGCGTTGTAGAATTCCTTTCCTTTGTCCGTTTGCAGATTCCTGGGGTGTCGCGCGTCCTCGCGAAAGATCTTTCGGAGAGCTCCTCCTTTCGCGACCTCCTTTCCGCTCTTGCTCTTGAGCGGGATCGCCCAGGCGTACTTGCTCAGCACATCGATGACCGTCAGAATGTAATTGTGGCCCGCGTTCGCGCGCGAATAGGGGCGCATCTCGACCACGTCGGCCTGCCACAGGTCGTCGTAACCGCGCACCACGACGCGGCGGCGAGGAAAATTTTTTCGCGCCGGCGCGTGCAATTCTTCGACGAGTCTACGTTTTTCCACGCTCATTTTGTTTGATAATCTTTAAAACGGTCTTGATCGCGATGATTTCAACCTCGTGCCTATCCGCGGTATTCTTCACGGTAACGAACTCCTCTTTAAATTCTTTTATCGCGTCGCTCAAAGTCTTTCCGAGTTCCGCGATTGCTCCCTCGACGAACCTCTTGTTGGCCGCGTCGGCGCCGACCTCCGGCGCGGCTACGCGTCGTATCTTGCGCCCCGAAGCGTCGTAGGAATCCTGAGCGTTCAAACGGAGCGCGACGCTTTTCAACGCCGCGATTCCGTTTCCCAAATCTCGGATCGCGTTGTTATTCTTGATCTCTTCGATTAAAACGCTTTTCAGCTGCCCAATCGCGTCCTCGACGTAGCTCCTGTTCGCCGCGTCAGTGCCGATCTCCGGCACGGCCACTCTTTGTATCTTGCGCTCCTTCGCGTCGTAAAAATCCTTGCTCATGAAAAGCGCGTTGTTGCGCGCGTAATTGCGCAGGGACTCGATCGAAGAGCGCAATCTCACCGCGGACGCACCGTCGACTCCGTCGCCGCTGCCCCGATTCGTCAGAGACATGCCGAATTTGTTCACGGACATCGCGCTGGCGGGCGCGCGACTCGCACTGACGTCGCGACCGACGCGACCGATCAATTATGACGAAGCCGGCCTCGCGAAGTTCCTCGATTATCGACAGGATTTCGTTGTTGTGAGCATCGTTGCCGGCCCGACGAGAGGCGTCCAGCAGTCGAAGTCTATCGACCAGTTCGTTGGGATCGTCCCAGTGAACGTAATCGATAGCGTTGTCGGTCAGTCGCATTTCCGACGGTAGCCCGGCACCCTTCGTAGTTCCAACTTTGAGAGATAGGTTTACGAGCGGCGCTATTATATTTTTGTACTTCGATCCCTTGTTGCCTTTGACGGGATTGTCGATTTTGCCGCCGCGTTTGTGAGCGCTGGTGGAAAAAAGTATGCTCCTGTACGTTAATTTGTCTTTCTCCGTGTAGATTTTAGGGTCGGGTTTTCCCATGAAGATCAACTCGTACAGACCGCGCGTGCCTTTGTACGGTACACCATCGATGACCATGGTGTCATCCGGTTTCAGCTTGAATCGCTTATTTCCCAGCATCGCGCCTTTCTCGCCGAAATGCACTCCGTAAACGGTGTCGAGCTCCTTGTTTTTGTCGCCGCCCAGAAGAGCGCCCAAGTATTCCCGCCCCAACGGTCCTAGTTTGCTAGTCAGAACGTCGCGACTTTCCGCCGTACTCAAAGATTTCCCGGCGGACGTCTCCAACGTGGGAGGCGGAGTCGTCGTCTCCGATACGATCTCGCGTTCTCTGGGTAGCAACTGGACCAAATCGTCGCGGATCGGCGTGGAGCTCATCGCGGTCGTCGTCGTCGCGGGAGCCGAACTCAGCCGTGTCGGACGCGACTCTCCTTTTTCCGCCGTCGCGGTTGTCCCGATTGGCGCGAATACGTCGTCGTCCTCCCAGTAATCGCGCTCCAGGTTGGCGCCAGCGTCGTCGTCGTCGTCGCCGTTTTCGCTGTCCTTCTTCGCTCTTTTCGTCGCTTTCATCTTTTTCGGGAACGCAAAGCCAGCGCCGTCGTCGTCGTCGATTTTGCCCGGTCCTTTACCTCTGCGTTCCACGTCATCGGCGAGTCGTTTCAGAGGTTTGACGATAGGCTCGTACCTCTTTTCCAGAGCGATCTCGCTTTCCATTTTCCGGCCCTGAGAGCGGCGTACTTTCTGCGAATCGAGGCGCGCGTCTTGGCTATTTCTCGCGCGGTTCTCTACTCCGCGATCGCGCTCATACTCGCGTCGTTCGACGAGGCGCACTGATCGACCCTACAGCACGGCGAAATCGTGGAAGCCCCGTCTGTACCGTCCGCCTCGCAACGCGCTGTCCTTGTCTATCACGGC
>NW_020216656.1:27766-62851 GCF_003070985.1 Temnothorax curvispinosus | reverse complement strand
GCACCGGTCTGCTCAATCGCGCGATAAACGCTCTTCCCTTCGAACTGCACATACCCGGTTATCAGTTCTGCGGGCCCGGTACGCGTCTAGCGAAAAGACTAGCGCGCGGCGAAGAAGGCATCAATCCGTTGGACGCGGCGTGTCGGGAGCACGACATCGCGTATTCGCGAAGCGGCGAGCTCGCCGAGCGACACGTCGCCGATCGACGGCTCGCCGAGAGGGCGCGCGAGCGCGTCATCGCGAAGGATTCCACGGCCGGTGAGAGACTCGCCGCGGTGGCCGTATGGGCGGCTATGAAGACAAAGACGAAGCTGGGCATAGGTATGGAACGCAAAAGGAAAACGAGAAAAGGAACGGGATTGAGGAAAAGCGCGAAGACGGGAAGGAAAAAGCGGAGGATACTTCCGACGGCGAAACGCGGCGGCTTCTTGCTCTTTCTACCGATGTTGGGCGCTCTCGGTTCCTTGATCGGTGGCGCGGCCACCGTGGCCAAAGCGGTGAGCGCCAACAAAGCGGCGCAAAAACAGCTCGCGGAGGGTCGCGGGTTGTACCTCGCGTCGTATAAGAAGCGCGAAAGTGGCGCAAAAAGAATCGGTGAAAAAAAAACCTCGCGTAAAAAAGCGCGTCTACCTCCGTACGGCGTCACGACCGACGAACAGCTCGATCGAGCGGCGCGTCGCCTGCGCGTGCCGTTCTTCCGCGGGGTATTCATGCGCGACGCTCTGCCGACGAGGGTGCGACGCGCGGAGTGCGGCATCGTGAATCTCGACGACGCGGTGGGCCCGGGCACGCATTGGGTCGCTTACGCGAAAAAAGGGAACTCGGCGATCTACTTCGACGCGTTTGGAAATTTCCGCCCGCCGAGGGATCTCGCGCGATATCTCGGCGACGGTGGCGACGAGAGCACGATCGTGACGTACAATCGTCGCACGTTTCAAACATTCGATCAGAGAATCTGCGGACAGCTGTGCCTGCAATTTTTTCGCGAGATTGATTAGGGGGGAGCGGGCGGACGATCGACGTTCTCTCGTGATGTCGCTGACGCTCACGTTGACCGGGACCGGCAGCGTTCTTACGGCGAGTCACTTTCCCGCTTTGGATTTGAGCGACGGCGAATACGAGCTGGGTTTGGCGACTTTTGAGACGTACAATTCGATACCGAACGTTACGTCCGCGAACAATCGCTTCTACTACGGCGAGGACGACCGGAGAATCGTCGTTCCGGAAGATTCGTACGAGCTGCGAGCCGTGAGCAGATATCTGCGCGCCGCTATTCTCCATCGCGAACGTCGCGCCCGCGAGAGAGACAAAGTTAAGGAGAAAGGAGGAAAATCGCGGACCGACGACGCTGGACGGGTAAAAGAAAAAAACCGAACGGAGAAGGACGAAACCAACGACGAGATTTATCGCGCATACGTGGACGAAGACGACGACGACGATGACAAAGATGGCGACGGTTATGACATATACGGGGACGACGACGATGGCGACAGAGTGCTCGAACTTCGCGCCAACGAGAATACCATAAGAAGCGAGATAAAGTGCGCCTACCGAGTGAATTTTACAAAACCGAACAATATCGGTTCTCTTTTGGGTTTCTCGAGCGATCGTATTCTAAAACCGAACAAATGGTACGTACGTGGGATATAAACTGTCGGAGACTCCGACGCAGATCATTTACCTCCCAATCGTCACGCGAAACGTCACCGATATCACGGTGCGAGTCGTGGATCAGAAAGATCGGCTGATCGACTTTCGCGGCGAGGAGATAACGATCAGATTGCACGTACGTCGTCGTCACGGTTAGTGTGTGTGTGTGCGCGTATCCCTGAAGAAAGAGAGAGCGAAAGGAGGGATGCTCGTTCTGAACGGATCTAGCGCGAATTGTACGAACGAGCGAGCTAGCCCGTTCTACGACGAGATCGGAAGCGTAAGAAAGAGAAGAAGCGGAGGAGGGGAACCCGTTCTCAGCAACGCCAACGTCAGATTCCTACGATCGTTGGGTCTCGCCGTGAGAAACGCGTCACCGTCGAGCCGTTTCTACCTCGAGAGGAAAAATCATGGCCGACATCCTGAGTATCGGCGGTGAGCCGATCTTCGACGAGCGCATCGTCGGAATCGAGACTCACACGGGTTATAACCCGTACGTCAACACGACGTTCGGACACAACGACAAGATACGAATACCCATACAGCAGCAGGATCTGTATACACTGCCGTGCGAAAATTTCCTGTACGTCGAGGGACGACTCAACGATGACGGCGCGACGAATGAGGAACAATACGCGAAATTAGTCAACAACTGCGTCGCGTTTATGTTCGACGAAATTCGATACGAACTCGACGGCGTGGAGATTGACCGGTGTAGAAACGTCGGCATAATAAAGAACTGAACCAGCACGATAAAGAACTACGTGTCGCTGACCGTCGAACGAGCTAGAAAACTGCAGAACGCTGGATGGAGTTATCCGACGAGCGAATCGAATCTGAACAACGCGTCCCATCAATTCAACTTTTGCGTACCTTTGAATATTCTTTTGGGTTTCTGCGAGGACTACAGACGCGTAGTGATAAACGCGCGACACTTATCCTGATACGCTCTCGTAGCGACCACAACTGCGTCGTAGATCCGAAGAAGACCGTGCCGAGAGATCCGGCCAAGGATCCTAAAATTACGTTGCTGAAAGTGCAATGGCGTATGCCTCACGTGGCGCTGAACGACGTGACTAAATTATTGCTGTTGCGAACGTTGGAGAGCGGACGATTTCTGAGCGCGGGCTTTCGCTCTTGGGATCTGTACGAATTTCCTCTGCTGCAGAGCACGACCAAGCATTCGTGGGCCGTGAAAGCCGCGCCGCAATTAGAGAAGCCGCGATACGTCATATTCCTGCTGCAGACCGGACGACGAAACGAATTCGCGGGCGACGCCTCGAGGTTCGATCATTGCGCGCTCGCCAACGTGAAATTGTATCTTAACTCGGAATTCTATCCCTACGACGACGTGAATGTGGATTTCGAGAGCGACAAGTTCGCCGTGCTGTACGAAATGTACGCGAAATTTCGAGGAGCGTATTACGAGAACGGTCGCAACGACGCGCTCACATTTCCGCGCGAATTTGCGCGGGTAGCTCCGCTCGCGGTGATCGATTGTTTCCGTCAAAACGAATTGGTGAAGAGCGCCACCGTGGACGTGCGCATCGAGTTCAAAAACAAGGAAAACGTTCCGCCGAAAACCACAGCTTTTTGTCTCATCGTTCATGATCGAGTCATCGAGTACAGTCCGCTGACCAACGTGGTGCGCAAAATTATCTAACGGAAATTGAAGTTGTGGAAATACCTTATCCGGGAAATTGAAAATGCGATTGCGAGAATACCTCATCTGGGAAACGGACAAATATGGTTATGAGATTATTTTTATCCCGGAAACGAGGAATATATAAATGCGCGGGTTCCTTCTATCGTTTCTCTGTTCGGAACGAGCAACTTGAAACGAACGTCTGTTCTTTAATTTTTTTCCAACGCGCGCCGACGCAATGACGACAGCGGCAACGACGACGACGATCTTCGTCGACCTGCAAGGATTCACGGTGGGCGACAGATTCGTCGCGAAGGAGGTGGCCGTGTTGCGAAGCGAGACACGCGTGCTCGCGCATCACGTGTTTCACGCACCGATGAGTTGGAATCTGCTGACGAGCTCCGAGAAAGCGAGAGCCAGTTGGTTGATAGCGAACCATCACGGCCTTTGTTGGGAGGACGGTGACACGGACTATCGCCAAGCGAAGACGATCATTCGACGCGTGGTGCGCGACAATCTGGACAAGTTGCGTGAGACGGAGGAGACGCCCAACGCGCGAATCTACGTGAAAGGTCTCGAGAAGAAGAAATGGCTGCAGGAGATTCTCGGCGACATCGACGCGACGATCGTGAGCGTCGACGCAGAGTACGAGGACGTCGATCGGTTGGAGTCTCTTCGCACCGATTGCGCGTTTTGCTGCCGGCGTCACCAACGGTGCTGCGCCATGGAAAACGTGATAAAGTTGCGCGATTGGTGGATCGAGCAACGCGAATGTTTCGCCAGCATCGACTCCGCGAATTAAATTACTTTATAAATTTGTGTAAAAAAATAAACGTTATATATTACTGGTTTAATATAATTTTATTTTTTAACGTATTAATCGTTTTATCTTATTGCGTTGCTCGTTTTTTTTTATTTCGTATATATTGTGTTTAATCGTTTTATCTTATTGCGTTGCTCGTTTTTTTATTTCGTATATATTGTGTTTACTCGTTTATTTTTTACTCCATTGTATCATATATATCCTTCTATCTATATTTTATCGAATAAAAATCGACGTAAAATCTATGACAAACGGTGTTCCTCTTTTCGCATACCACCTCCGTATTTATATACGTATACATTATATGCTACCGAGCGCGCGAAAATGGCCGGTCGCGGCAGCGCGTAACAATGGCCGGTCGCGGGAACGCGACAAACAGAGAAACGGCGAGCGAAAGCGAGAGCGCGATACGGGGGTGGGGCTCCAGCGCGAGATGTGGTTAGGAACGCAAGCGAGCGAGCGAACGAGCGAGCGATAACGCCAAGCGTCAGATCGAGTGCGAAAGCGAGCGGTAAAGAAAACGCGATATCGTTAAAACATTTATTTTCACTGTTAATATTTATTTGTAATACAATATTATATAGCATATTATACATAAACTTCTGTCATTTAATAACATTTTTTCAATATATTGTATTTCACATTTTTTTCGCATTTTTTTCACATTGGGAGACCCAACATATGAGGACGGAGACATCGTCGTTGACGGTCACTGTTTCTTGGCTGTTCAGGTTTGGAGAATCCCCCCCCCCCCCCTCATCGTCGTCTCTCTCGCGACGACCCGCCTCTTCGTACGAGTCCAGCCGCGCGATGTCCCTATGCATCCCACAAAGTTTCGTCACGAAGAATCTGATTTGGTTGCGAGATTTTTTCACCCAGGAAGTAATGATAGCCCTACGCAAAAAATACAATTAATAAATATAAACAAATATAAATATGAATAACAAATATAAATAATTGTAAATAATTATAAATATACATAAATATAAAATTTATCGTTTGATTATATTATAAGAAATAATTTCGCGTTTGAAAGCGATACTCACGTTCTTTCGAGCATTGCGGCGTCCTCGTCCACGTGAACGGTGAGTTGCAAAAAGAGAGGCACTTTTTCCGTGAAGCACTTCACGCGCTGCTGCAACTGCCGCACCATGTTGCAATAATCTTCAATCTCCCTCGTCAGGGCTGTGGTTTGATTTTGTAATACATCACACACGCATTTTAAATTGTTAATTTTCTCCATCGTCTTGAGTTCACTCGAAGAGTGCGGATAGACTACGCCCAAGTCTAGTCTCGAGTTCTTATATATGGTAAAAAAAGGGGTGTTGCCCATGAGTGTTGCGATAGAAAAATATACTAAGAATAGCATTTTATTGCGTGAGGAAAATATAAATCGATGGAAAATACGCATCGAAAAAAATAATTAATGCATTTTTCCTTATCGGGCCGACTCATCCGTCGGGATCTTTGACGCATTTTTTTCACGCCCGAGACCCCCCGCCGCGCCGCCACCTATCCGCGTTGTCGCTAACAAGCGTCATCGCGTAAACGTTCGCATTCGGAGCGCTCGTCGAGATCGCGCTCAAACCGCGACGCCCCGTCATCGCGGTTTCACCGTCTCTCTCTCGCTCTCGACGATGCGGCTCGCGTACATAATCGCGTTAACCGCGTGTTTTAACGCCGCGGCGTGCATCAATTCCACAATTACGGACGACAATTACGCGTTCACGTTCGAATACCTGCAGAAATACGGATATCTGTCCAAAGACGTGGACGCGATTCCGGCTCAGAGACGAAACGACGTTTTTCGCAAAGCCTTCAAGGATTTTCAGATTTACTACGATTTACCCGGCAACGGAACGCCCAACAACGAAACGCTGCAATTCATGAGTAAACCGCGATGCGGTTTCCGAGATATCCTGAAGCACGGAACAAAAGTGAGCCTGTCCAAATGGCCGAAGACGCATCTGACGTGGCATTTTCCCTTAGCCGACGAAACCGAGCTGAGCACGGCGCAGGCCGCGTTCGATCTGTGGTCGCAGCATTCTGCATTGACGTTCGAACGCTCCGAAACGTCGAATGCCGACATTATAATATCTTGGCGACGCCTACTACACCATAACACGAACGCCGAAGTAAACGGAGCATTGTGCTCGGTCAAATTCGACGGCCCCGGCAACGTGCTCGCCCACGCGTCTCTCCCGACGAACCAAGCGGGATTCGTTTCCGAGGTGCACGTCGACGGGGACGAGCCGTGGCACATTTACGTCAACAAACATCCCGCGGATAAGTTTTCCCTGCATTACGCTGACGCACGAGATCGGCCACTCCCTCGGATTGGTGCACAACAGGCGCAAAACATCGGTGATGTTCGCGATACAGCCGGACCAGCAGTATCCGGTGAAGCTCGACGAAAACGACATCGCCGACATTCAACGTTTGTACGGTGAAAAAATTCAGAACGATAAACCGCGTCGGACGCCAGCGCCGCCGCCGTCGCCGGACCTGTGCAGCCTTGATCGCGTGAACGGGATATTGATTTTGGAAAATTGAATGTACATCTCGTACAAACGTTACGTTTGGTCGATCGATCTGGACGGTAAGACGTACAACGGATTTTTAGCCCTCTCGAATCACATGAGCTTTCTTCACGACAATTACACGCGCGTGACCGCTGCCTATCAATCCCCGTCCGGCGATCTCATGGTGTTCGTAGGTAATTTGGTATACTTGGTTCAATATCCGGAATTTAGTCTGCGGCCAGGTTGGCCGAAAATCCTGCAAGAACTCGGATTTCCCGAAAACGCGCTGATCAACGGAGCGGTGAACACCACAGAGGACGTTCCTACGTGGTGTTCAACGGTAACGCGGTGGGCAAGATAGACAAATGCGACAAGGACAAGAGAGTCGCCAAATTTACGCCCCTCGAGGCGACGTTTCCCGGAATACCGAAAGGCGTGACGTCGATATTCCGCTACATCGACGGCAATCTATACTTCACCACTCGGGCGCAGTTCTACAAATTCAACAAATTTACGAGGACCGTCTCGTCGGCCGGTAAATTCGATCTGCGGATACTGAATATCGTCTGCCCTAAGGCCGTCCTGCTGCAGCAGTTGCACGATCTCCTCGATCAAATCGTACGCCTCAACGATAACTCGCTAACGTCGGCGAGCGATTATTGGAACGATGACGACACCGGGGTTCGGCTCTCCGATTTCCGCATCCGCCGAAGGAAGTAGACTACCGCGCAAATTTCCCACACCGCGCCACGCGCGAAATAAGTCAGATCTTTCCTACTTATACCGACGTGTCTCTTCCAAGGCATCAGTGTCGCGTCGTCGGCCAAATACGACGCGTCGGAAAAACAATCTGAAAGGAACGGTTACCGCGGCGCGAAATGTTCTCGACATTGGCCGATCAACCCGCGCCGAGGAGTATTTCTCCTACGGAGACGGCGGATTCGGAGGCGAACGACAACGGCAATAAAAGGCGGAGGATCAGTTCGATAGACGATCGCCATTATCTTCCTCGTCGCCAGGAATCACGTCGCAGCTCTCATCCTCCAGCCGACGCGCTTGTCGAGGACGATCGTCGTCGTCATCATCAGGAGTTTCGTTCCAACTTTCCCGTCGAATTGCCCCCTGTGCGCATCCTGACGACGCGTTATCTGCTGACGACGACTGGCTACAAGTACATAGCCATAGGTATCACGATCAAGTCACCGTGGTACAGTATTCATACCACGCCTTCGTACGTGGATATCGCCCTGGGGGACAAACAAGGAAGGGAAATCTCCCTGACGCTCGACATGTGGAAAGGACTGATCGAGCGCAAACGCGACGTATTGTTGTGCATGAAACGCGCTCTTTCCGACGTAACTCACCCCCCCTCGCCGATATCGATCGGAGGGATGACAATGCGATTCGGAGTGATCAACAACGGGCCGATCGTACGTATGGAGCTACCCAACCTGGCTCGCGTGGCGATGGTGCGCACAACCCTGCTCAAGCTGTACGATCTCCAATTTTGCGTGGATCGCGTCATCCGTGCGCTGAGCGCGGCGACCGAGGAGGTCAACGCTAAGTTTTTGCGCTATCGGGAGATAGCCGCCGCCGCGATGAAAATGGAAACTTCGATTCAGACTGAGATACTGAAGAGCGATTTCTTCGATCCTGACAACATCGTCGACTGCGAGATAGCCGCGCTATGTTTCGAATCCTTATAACGATGTCGCGTCTACGAAATGCATATATTCGCGCGAGCGAAACAATATAAACGCGCTTGTATTATTTTTTGAATAAAAAAACTATATGCGTATCTCATATGTGCGCTCTCTCTCTTTCTGTTTCTCCTTTTTTTCCCAAATCCGTATACCCATCTCCGCGGTCGCGGCGATCGCGACGCCAAGTTCGAACGCGCGTTACATAAATTATCGCAAATCATGAATTACAGGTCGAACGCGAGGTGAATGAAAATTATCGCAAACGAAGAGACAAGTCATCTCGCTCGATCTCTCGACGCGTCGCGTCGGGGACGGGCGGGAAAACCGCGAGACAAAAGGAGGAAAACCGCGAAACAAGACCAAATTAGGAAACGACGAGAGCGACCGCGACGCCGAGTTCGAACGCGCGTTGAAAAAATTGTCACGCGTCGATCGAACGACGAGACGATGAGTCATCTCCATTGATCCCGATGAGTCGGGAAAACCACGTGCTGCCCGTCGCGACGCGGATCGAAACGACCTTCGGACCGAGAGTTAAAAAAAAACGACGGCGACGACGACGAAGACGAGCGCGCGACACCCCCCCGCGAAACGAACCATCTAGAACGCGTCGTTCTCCCCCTCCACCCCCGAAACGTCCAGACGAGCGACCTCGAACGAGTTCGAACGAATTCGGACGCGCCCGAACGCGCGCGCGACCGACGACGATGAAAAAAAAAAAAAAAAACAAACGAAAAATATCGGCCCGCGATTCTCCAAAACCGCCGTCGCGAGCGCCGCTCCGAGCGCCCTCTCGAAAAATGCCCAAATCCCCGCAACGAGCCCCCGTTGGCGGCCCTGCCCCGCGCCGAACCCCCGTTGGCGGCCCTGCCGCACCCAACTTTCCGTCAAATGTTCCCCTCGCGTCGCGCACCCCCTCTCGCCAAGTTTTCTCTTCCCCCCCGCATAGCCCCCCCTCCGGTGACCTTTTACACCGTCCCTCGACCCCCTCGCCCACCGCTTACGGCGCTCCCCCTGCGGCAGCGAAGCCCCCCCCGACGCCGCGTAACAGCAAGCGAGATCCCTGGGCCAAAGGTACCTATTGCCTCCCTACTGCTGTTATTTTGTTTTATGAAAAACATTTCAGCGATCTCGCGTTTTCTAATTTGTTTTTCGCTATGTAATATCTCTGTTTTATGCCATTCGAATTCGTGATCAAAGGAAGTACGATGCTTACTGACAACCGAATGGTTGCTGACATGCTTCTTGATATCCGCTCTATGCTTTTTAATGCGTATTAGTTCTGGACCTTTTATATTATATATATATATATATATTTTTTTATTTTTTCATTTAGTTCTTGACTTTTGGATTGTTGGCACAATGCCGGGACTGAATTGTTTGCAAGTAATATAATTTGAACACTTGATAATGACCGAAAGTAACGGTCGAAACGTCGTGGGATAATTAAAAAATTTTATATAGCCAGTCAGCGTCGATTATTACCACTCCTTTTTATTCTATTCACTGGCGAAGAAAAGGTTTCCTTATTTGTTAAAAATATAAAAATGTAAGAATTTCCAAAGAACGCTGCGTTACGTATTATTAATTAAATATCAATAAATTCTGACAACTTTAACGACTATTTAGTAAATTCACTAAATGTATGTTAGATCAGAGAGGTTTCCTCTCTGGTTAGATGGAAGTGGAAATGTGGCTGCGGTTATTGCTAACTGTGTTGATTGTGCTGCTATTAGATAGTTACTAGAGAGATTTTTGTGGAATGATATAACCTCAATTCTTGTTTGCCGATTAATTTAAATATCTAGTAACACAAAGCTCTTTCTGACTTAAAAATTTTATCTAACCTCTAGTTATCATATATCACATATATCATATAACACTGCATTGTTATGCAAATCTAATAAAGCAAATAAAGTAAATAAATTTATAATGCTAATTATTTAGTGTTTTATAAAATTTAATTGCATTTATAAAAAAAATAATATAATTGCGTCAGTTATAACATATATAAACAATAAAATATACATGTATGTTAATAAATCAAAATAGCGTAGTAGCTAGGGTACGATCTGATCATCTTGAGGTCCCGAGTTCAAAACCAGTCGTGAGACAGCCAGCAAAATAATAAAACAATATAGTAAAAAGGTAATAAAAAACCTGCACATTGCTTCCTCAGTTTTTAAGTGGGCAAGTAGAAACTTGCACATTGCTCCTTCATAATTTTTAAGTATGCAAATTATAAATTTGAACATTACTTCCTCACAATTTTTAAGTATGCAAATTATAAATTTAAGGCTAAGCCTGTTTTTTTATGCATAATTATTAGTAGATATTTATTAATTTGGCTTCCTCATAGAGAAAGCTTTATGAGCGAAATAAAATGTTGATTAAGCAATGTGCAAATTTATAATTTGTATACTTAAAAATTGTGAGAAAGTAATGTTCAAATTTATGATTTGCATACTTAAAAATTATGAAGGAGCAATGTGCAAGTTTCTACTTGCCCATTTAAAAACTATGAGGAAGCAATGTGCAGGTTTCTATTTGCACACTTAAAAACTATGAGAAAGCAATGTGCAAGTTTCTACTTGCACACTTTTTTTAATTGTAATAAAGCTTTATTGCAACTAATATCTGTTATGCTAATATCTGTTATACTCTTACAAAAATCATTTAAATAATTAATGTTTTTACTAAAATGATCCCTACTAATTGTAGATATATCTTATTTCTATTTTGTTCAATACCAATTTTTTTTTAATGATACTCTATTAATGATACTCTATATAAAACTACATGTATAACTTGTACATGTAACTTTTTAAGCAGAAATCGGTAACTCCTTCACCGATCCTCGCAAAATTCGAAACAACCTTCCTTTAATGATAATCTATATAAAATTACATGTACATCTTATACACTTTTTAAGCAGAAATCGGTAATCTCTTCACCGATCCTCGCCAAATTCAAGAAAAAACTGAAGAATATAATAGAATTAAAAATAACCCAACATCTCAAAATTTGCGAAAGTTAAAGCTACCAGAGACATTTCTCAAAAATTCAAAATTTTGTATAAAGAAAGAACTTTTTTACCGGTTATCGCCAAAAATACCAACCTTCTTTTAATGATACTCTATAAAATTACATGTATAATTTATACATGTAACTTTTAAAGCAGAAATCAGTAACTCCTTCACCGATCGTCGCAAAATTCAAAACAACCTCCCTTTAATAATACTTTATATAAAATTACATGTACATCTTATACACTTTTTAAGCAGAAATCGATAATCTCTTTACCGATCCTCGCCAAATTAAATAACAATCTTTAATATTCTATAAAAACTCCATAAAAAAAAATAAGCGTGATATCTCAAAATTTACGGAAATTAGAGCAACCGCGGACATTTCTAAAAATAGCCAGAAATCGGTAATCCCTTCACCGATCCTTGCTAAATTCAACACCAACGTACTTTTAATGATACTCTATCTATAAAAAGAAAAATTAAGCTTGATATTTCAAAATTTGCGGAAATTAGAACAATCACGTAGATTTTTTTAAACAGAAATCGATAACCCCTTTATTATTAGCAATTCTTATTAATTCTATTATATTTTTCAGTCTTTTCTACCCCTATTTTATATATAATTCTTTAAAATTTGGTTAATTGATTCTTGAGTTATAGAAATTTCAGTAAACTTGGTTGTTTTTTAAACAGAAATCGGTAACCCCTTTATTATTAACAATTTTTATTAATTCTATTATATTCTTCAGTCTTTTCTACCTCTATTTCATATATAATTTTTTTTAAATTTAGTTAATCAGTACTTGAGTTATAGAAATTTCAGTAAACTTGGTTGTTAATAGTGACAGTTGACGTAGCCCTACGTCTACTTTCCTGCGCTGAATAAGTATTCATGTTAAAGTTAACATGAAATAGTGACAGTTGACGTAGTTCTACGTGTTTGCGGCACAGTTGTTACTGTGCCCGTTAATTTTTTTAACGAATTGGTCGAATTGGTACGACGCCCTACACGAAATGAGGGAGGTTCCAGGTTCGAACCCTGGCTGCAGTAATATTTTTCGCAATAAATTTTCTTTACAGTTATTAGATAATTAAATCAAGTCGATTTAATTCCGGGGAGGGAAGGGTTTTTAATTCTAACAATTACTGTGTTTTAAGTCCGACAAATAATCGACGCGCAGTTTGTTGGAAAAATTATATGTATATATATATAGACATACATGTATACAGTAACTAATATAAGGCTGTCAAGACCTAAGCTTGATCGCATGGCTTTTGATTCTAATTGATTGTATATCGTTACGATCCTATTTTCTCTTATTAATTTTTTTAGTTTTTGATGCCAATGTGTTTCTTATGTTCTAAAACGTCAAAATACGCAACCGGTTAAAAAAAAATTGGTATCAGTATCTGCTTATATTAAATCGATAAATATTTTCCTATAAAATAAAATTATTTCCCGAAAAATTAAAAAAATCGGTTTTCAGAAAAGCAGTAACAAAAAAAATCGGTATCGAAAAATTAACCCCACCACCGCCATTCCCAGAGAATTCTACCACTGTTTCATATATAATTCTTTAAAATTTGGTTTATTTTTTGACGTAGAACTACGTCTTTCTCCGCGGAAGGGGGGGGGGGGGCACCCACGGATGAAATAATTGAACGCGACGATGCAACGAAAACTTGTCACACTTTGGACGTTTATATCTTTGAAACTAATAATCGTAGAGTAATCATTGACATCTCATT
Organism: Temnothorax curvispinosus; assembly: GCF_003070985.1. NCBI lineage: Eukaryota > Metazoa > Arthropoda > Insecta > Hymenoptera > Formicidae > Temnothorax > Temnothorax curvispinosus. The sequence continues at coordinate 49,730 of NW_020216656.1, read as the reverse complement.
TTAAAGCTTGAAAAATCCCATTTATGATAAAACAAGACCAAATTCTCTATTTCTTACCGTTTTGATATAGTAGCGTTAGAAAGTTCAGCTAAATTTTCTTGTAACGTTTTTTTTTTCTCGAAAAGTATTAAAGGAAAATATACTTTATTATAGTGTTTTTGAAAGCTCTCGATGGGAGCTAAATGTTCCTGCAATTTATTTTGGTGGTTTTTTATAACCGATTTTCTTTAAATGGAATTATTATAAGAACCTGACGTCTGTCTGTATGTCTGTCTGTCTACTTTCGGGGACGAATCAAATTTTAAAGAATTATATAGAAAGTAGGGGTAAAATTTACCGGGGATTGCCATGATGTGTATAATTTTTCGTTTCCGATTTTTTGGAAACCGGTACCGAAATTTGTCTAATTTTTTGAGAAATAATATGTAATTTTTTGGGAAATATTTCTCGAAATATTACCAAAATTATATGAAATAGGGGTAAAATTTTCTGGGGAGTGCCATGATGTGTATATTATTCGTTACCGATTTTCTGGTAACCGATTTTCTTAATTTTTTGGGAAATAATTTTATTTTATAGGAAAAATTTATCGATTTAATATAAGATACCGATACCAATTTTTTTTAAACCGGTTGCGTACTTTTTGATGCCAATGTGTTTTTTATGTTCTAAAACGTCGAAATATCGCATTAAAGAAATGCAAAATTGCTAATAATAAAGGTCCTTTCAAAAACCCTTTAGCTTGGCTGATGTCTCATTGATCTTTCGCCGCAATCGGTCTTGCTTATATTTTTATGTGATTGAATTTTACATACAAGTATTTTTCATCTAACGGGAACGTTTTGTAATATTAAGGTTGTTAAAGCGACGTGTGATCTGTCAAACAGGTCAGAATAACTTCGTGACTGTCACATGGCGCTACTACAACAAATCAAAGAGACTCAATTTTAGGCCAGTCAAGTTACGATTTTAAATCTAATTTGAATTTGGGCTCTTAATTTATTAAATGGCACTGATAAAAACATATCAATTTTGCGGTTTGTCAACCCCACTCGTTTTGTAAAAAAATAAAAATCATAAAAAATTGGCTCTTTTCGACGTCTTACTCGAAACGCTACGAAAACCGTTTGCGATACAAAAAAATTGCACAAAAACAATTTTGTAGAGAATTAAATTTCCTATAAAAAAGTTCGGGAGAGCATTCTTCTAAAATTTATAGCTTAGGCATGAGTGGCGCCCGAAGTCGCGTGATCGGAAAGTGACTCTCGGCGAATTCGCAAGTTGCTCTGGTTAGTTGAAAAATTCAATATATCGGTACTTACAATGAATGAAAAATCTCCCAAAAATTCAAGGGTTAACTAGATATAATAGGAAAGCTATTTTTGGGGTCACATTTTTTTATCGATAAATTCGAATTGACAGCTATGTGACAACAAATTTTTTTTTGTTTGATATTGTAACTTTGATCAGTCATATCTCGGAAACTATTGATCGGATAATGATAAAAAAAATTTTTATTTTATAGGTAATTTATTAGGTTATTCTCTAAATATTCAATTATTTCATATTCCGCCGTAAGTGCAACCGTTGGCTTGCCAATTTTGAATCAAGACAAAATTGTACCTTTAACAAAGATTTACGGGGTGAATAATTTGTTATTATTATTAACATTAGATATACCTTGAAACGACAATGCAAGTGGAAAGTCTCACGAATATTTTTAATTTTGACGTAGAATTACGTCTTTGTCGACAGTAAGTAGACGGTAACATTGGGAGCACAGATGCAACAAAAATATGTCACACTTTGAACATTTATATCTTTGAAACTAATAAACGTAGAGTAATGATTAATACGTCATTAGATAGCTTATATAGTCCCATTTCCTCTCGAAAGTCTCAAAAAGCTTCCTTAATAAAGAAGCTAAACGATTATAAGCAAATAATTATGTTCAAGTCAACTACTTTCAATAATTCTTCTTTTTTGGCAATTTATTATTAATTATTATTGTTGGAAAGATGCTTTGTGCGAGTAGAGCATTCGCGCCCTTCCAGAGGGCACTGCGTGGCGCAGCAACGCGGGCGCGCACGCAGTTCGAAGCGACAGACGAGAGTCTGAGCTCATCGTGTGCACACGTGTCTTATATACGGTGTCTTATACTGTGTCGAGAATAAAGAGTTATAATAACAGATACAGAAGAGTCGTTTGTTACCAATCACCACCACCATCTCGATCCCTGCAGAGAGTATAATTCCAACAGGTTATGGGCCCAGGACACGATTTTCCTGCGGAAAATCTGTGTTCGAATTTGGCGCATTCTCGAAAATATCGACTATCGCAAGGGAAATCGAGAGCGACGCGGCGACCGCGTCGTCCGCGGCGCCGGAAGCAGGGAGCGCGCTGCCAATCGTCAAATGTTGTAACCGGTCCGCGCTTGCGACGCGACGATACGTGATAAACCGCGTTCTGCGTCATTCGCCGACGGTCCGTGATCCCGAAAGCATGTTGTTCTTTTGCTTGTTTTGCGAGAATCCGTCGTTAACGCGAGTAATCCTGATAAAGTACGGTCAAGTGAGATCGTTCGCTTGTAGCAATTATTCGTGCGAGTCGTGATTCCGAATAATCGGAACGTATTGTACAAAACGGTGTCATTATGCGATTACTTTCGAGGCACCGGCCTCATGCACGCTTTACAGTGCGCAGTAAGATCCTCGAGATCAGACCTGAGTGAAAGCTGCATGCGTGCTATTGCCGTGCGTACCACGTGAAACGGAAGAAAAAAAAGCGGGAACATTCTGGCCTACGCATGAGGGATGTCTATCAGGCGTGCTTCCTGAGAGGGACGAAAGAAACGAATTACGAGAGTTCTCACGAGAATTGCATTCTTGGTTAACGCCGCCTATGACGATCGAGCTGTTTTTCAACGTTAAGTACTTCGTTTCATTTTCTTTCCGTGTTTCGGATAAGCGTGGACCACGCCATTGAGGGCTCGCTCACGCCCTTCCGATTACATCGGATAACGCTGTCTAACGACGGTCTCTATCGCGGTTAAGATCGCAATATCGATAAGCCGAGTATCGCGTACACCACGCGTACACCCGTTAATTATATTTCTGCCGATTCCGCGGTGTGTTTGACTAGAAGCGCTTCGTCGTGCAATATCATTTTCGGGAGATTTAGAGTTTTTGCGGTGCGGTTAAATAACCTTGATATTGTATACCTCGTGTTCGGTCCATTTGCGGTTCACATTGTGTTCTCGTAGCATTAATTTAAGACTCTTGGGCGAGGCAGTACATGCCTTACATAATTCTTTGCGTTACATTAATATTCATTAGATTTATTTGCTTCGACATTGCGTTGTGTATTATCAAATTCAGTAGTTTAAGTTTCCGTGCGTTGTTTCTCAAAGATTACTTGTATTTACGGTATAATTTTAAAGCCGCGATTTTTCGTATTACGATGTCAATACTTTCGTAGTGTTATCCAAACGTTTGGAGATTCGCAATCATGACACTTACAGTGTCTTAAGAAACTTATTATATACCATCTTTATTGCTAATATGTATCAATTATGCTTAACCTTTTTTTCATTTATAGGATGTAAACATTATTATTTTGCTTTAATTTGAACTGCGCTACTATTTAATGTGTTTATTATTTGAATTGACTGATATTATATATTTTATTTATATTGTATGTCGGCTCAACAGGAGCTCTTCTCAATATATTGAGATAACTAAATCCCTGTTGCTTGTTCACCTCAATTACATTTTCTCTACTTGCTTTCTTTCTATTTTAAACAATCTGTGAGAAGTGTGTGGCAACGACGACAGATAGACGAATTAGACGCAGACAGAGAATAGAAGATTAGAGGGTAAGTAAACAATACTTTTTGTTGTTGACGAGCAAAACGAGAAGTTTCTTAAGAAACAATAACGTTTAATAAACGGTGCTAGAAGTAGATAGAGAAATCATCGTCGATGTACACGAAAAACAGCGCTGATAAAGTAGAGACTAGATGTATAAAGAGTAAATGCCAGAAATTAACTAAATTCTAAGAGAATTAGAGAATAAATGTGCAATAAAAAAAGAGAAATAGAGAATAAATGTGTGATAGAAAGAGATAGAAAGATGCCGCTTGGTAACAAGCCGGCGACGTTCGCGTGCAAGTCCGATCGTGAACAGCGAGAGTCATTTTTTTTGGCGCGCGGAAGTTCGATCGTGAACGGCAAGAGTCTTTCGCAAAGAACTTGTTGCCGGGCACGCGCTGACGCATGATCGATTAGAAAAACATAGCATCGATGCGACACCATGACACATATGTATATACATGTATGTGTATGGAATTTTTTTCAAAATTGACATGCATCGAGTCGGTGATCAAACATGACTTGCGGTGCGATGTAGCTTGATTGCTGTTTAGGGAGGCCGCGTAAATCTGTACGAGTCCCGTGCGCGTGCGTGATTAACCCGATATCCTATAGATTTTTTCAGCAGTGCTGGAGATCGCACGGGATAGTGGTGTGCGTGTGCGGATGACTTTGCAGAGACGCGTAGTTTCTCGCTTTCAGATCATTATGAATTGCAGTGCGTTCTGTATGGTCTTGTAAGCAATAAATTAGTTTCATTGTTGAGAAAAACTCGACGATAAAATTATAAATTTTATAATATCAATATATTGAATAATGAATTTGTTTTGAAAAAGAATATTATTCATATTTGATTGATATTTGAAATCCTGATATAGATGGATAGAGCTAGACGAGACGAAGGTTGCGTAGAGAAGGACAAAATCTTCTGGTAGACTAGAGAGATAAATGATAGAAGAAAAAGATAAGAGAATATTGTTCAAAGAGTAAAATAGAAGAAAATTAGAAAGTTAGAGATAGCAAATGTGTAAGTATAAGTGTTCAAGGATGAAATTAAAATAATAATCTGAACATTTACACAGATATAAAGAAAGAGAAAGAGCTAGAGACACGAGGGGCCACCTCAAAACCAAAAGAAAAACCCCGAATTACAGAAGAAATTCGACTGCCGAGATTTGTGGGAGAGGATAGACCAATTCTTCCGATTGGTAGTAAGATCCTGTATGAACAACAAGAAAAACTCATCGCGAGAAATGAGGCGATGACTGGAAAATTAGAGACCACATTCAAAACCTTGGAAAGGGTGATGATGCAGGCGAATTCTATGATAGAGAATATGGTGCGAGTTTCGGTGGCTAAATTTAGAGAGTGAAAGACTAAAACTTAGACGGTTAGAGGTAAATAACGATAATATACAAAATTTAGAAGAAAATAATCTTGAAAAAGTTATTAAAATACAAAAAGAACCGAAAAAGAGAAAAGTAGAGATACAGAAGCATTTAAAAACGCGATAGAAATTAATTTAAATAATCAAAAACTACATATTAAAAGAGAGTATAAGCTTACGCAGAAATCTAACTTTGATCTCTGGATGGATTATTTAAAATCAGAGTTAATAAACAATGATTTGCTAGATGTAATAAATGCAAGTATAAAAGATCCAGAAAATCTTTTGGAATTAAAAATTGCTAAAAGAAAAAGTTTTGTTAGAGATATTATAATTAATCATATAAATGAAAATTATCATAAGACAATTTTGCGTGAAAAAAATCCATCAGAGATTTTAAATAAATTAAGAGAATATAAAAAGAATAAAATAAATGTAACTCACATACATCTGTAAGAGCTCGTCTCTATCAGATTAAAATGAAGAAAGATGAAAAAGTAAATGATTTTTGCGAACGCTTTGACTCTATAGTTAGAGAATATGAATCATGTGAGGATGCAGTGCCTCTCACAGAGCAAGAAATCAGATCGTCATTCTATCAGGCGGTAGCTTTTAATGTACCAGAAATGAGGAATGCCGATTTGATCAAAAGACAAACAACGCAAAAAGAAATGAATATTGATGAAATAAAACCTTTTATTACATAGAAGCAGAAACAAAGAGTATAGAAAAAGAGCAATTAGAAAAAACAGAGGCTAGAGCACAGAGAGCGAAATTAGAAGCAGACGGAAAACCTGTAAAGTGCTACCGGTGCAATATGTTAGGACATATGACTAAGGACTGCCCGCTCATTGAAACAGGAGCTTGGTTCTGTTACTATTGCCAAGAAGTTAGAGGTCACAAAGGAGAAGACTGTCTAAACGCCGGAGCACAGGCTAGAAGATTTAGAGGAAAAAAATATAAAAATACAAATTTTAATAAAAATAAGCCGAATAAAGCCGAACAAACAAGTACCAAAAGAGTAAATAATAGAGGAAAAATAGTTAAACTAGACAGCAAGGCTAAAGCAAAGAAAGCAACAATAACCGCCAAAGCTAAAGAAGATAAATCAGAGTCAGGTACGATTAATAAAGAGTAGAGATAATTCAAAAGAATTAATTAATTTTATAGTAGATTCGGGAGCAACCGATCATATTGTTAATAAAAGCGTGATTCTGTCAAACTTTGAAAGGTGTGAAAATCAGATTATCAAATGTGCAAATAAAAATAAATTTGCAAATATTGTAATAGACGGTAAAGGAGATCTTTTGTTGCAAACGGGAGAAAAAGAAGAGAAAGAGATTAGATTAACAGAAGTAATAGCAACAAGAGATGTATCAGAGAATCTACTGTCTTTGAGAAAATTAGCAGAGGCTGGTTTTAGCATTTACTTAGATGATAAGTTGCTTAAAGTATATAATAAACAAACAAATAAAGTAATTTTTAGAGGAAATTATAATAAACCGAATTAGACGATACAATTTGAGGTTAAAAATAACAATGTAGAGAATAATAGTAGAGTAGAATGTGCAGTATATAGATGTAGAGCAAAGATAGTGTCACATTGTGAGTCCCCTGAACAATCACAGACAAACATTCAAAACAATGAGTTATCAATTTCGGAGGGAGAATTAAAAGAGTATGAAAATGTTGGATCTGCGATTGGGAGGGAGAATGAGGAGAAACTCACAAGTGTGAATAAAAATGTACAGCATGAGACAAGTACAGAACTCAATCAAACGGTTAAATTAGAAGATTAGAGAATACAGAAGAAATGTGCGAAAGTTCAATAATAGAGAAGTCAGAGAAAACAAGAAGAATAAATGAGGCGATGTTATGGCATGTTAGATTGGGTCATGCATCACTAAGCCATCTAAAAAGATTACAGAAATTAGATAAGAGATTAGAGAAAGTAGAGTTAGATGATTCCATATTAGAATGTGAGGTATGTATAATGGCAAAAATGGAAAAATTGCCATTTAGAGAAACAAGAACTAAAGCACAAAGACCACTTCAAGTCATACACACGGATATTATGGGTCCGATAAAACCCACCTCATATCCAGGACAAAAGAAATTTATTACTGTGTTTATAGATGATCATTCTAGATTGGCAAAAGCATACTCATTAAAGACGAAAGACGAATCTGGAGAGGCTTTAGAGAAATACCTCATACATGCCAGAAATTTACTAAGAAAAGAAGAAAAACTGTGCTACGTCAGATCAAAGCAAGGCAAGATCAAGGCAAGGAGTTCACGGGAGGTGCGTTTAGAAAAGTACTGGAAAGAGAAAAGATAGAAAACATATTTGCGCCACCGTATACTCCAGAGCATAACGGAGTAGCTGAAAGGTTCAACCGAACATTACAAGAGAAAATAAAAATATTTATGTTCGACTCCGGATTACCGAAAAGTATGTGGGAGCTAGCAGTTGACGCTGCTGTGCATGCGTACAACAGATCTCCACACAAAACTATAGAGTATGAAATTCCATTGAAGAAGTTTTCACCAGAGACAACTTGTCACTTAGAACAACTTAAGAGATTCGGATGCATTTGGTATGCAAAAGTACCGAAGCTCACATCAAAATTTGATAAAAGAGCAATTAGAGGAATATTAGTTGGATACACACTAATACTGGTTAATATATACTATGGCATCCAAGTACGAGAAAGTTTATAGAGTCTCGACATGTCCGATTCAATGGAAAGATAACATATAAAGATGTATATAAAAACGGTCAAACCGAAAATGAAAAAGAAATGAACAAGAATTGAATGAAAGTATTTGTAGAAGATAAAGAGAAAGAAGAGTTACAACAAAAAATACTAGAGAAAAGAAAAAGAGGTAGACCAAGAAAACAAGCAATATAGAAAGATGAACAAAAACGAAAGAGTGTGCAAAGAGGGAGTAACGCTCCAATGACTAGAAGTAAAACTAAGAGGAAATATGTGAATTATCAGAGAATATTAGAGACAAACAAGTGCAAAAACTGATAGAGGATATTAACTTCGCTAATTATAGTTTCGTAGAAACAAATAAGTGTCAAACATTAGAGTATGAAGATGAATTACATCAATGTCTTGTGGCATCGTTGAATAGAAAGCTTGTCACTTATGAAGAAGCTATGTCAAGTAACAAAAGAGAATTGGAAAATTGCAGTCAAAGAGGAACTTGAATCTATGTATGTTAATCAAGTGTGGGAACTTGTCGATAGACCATTAGAGAAATTAGATGGAAAACTACCCAACACAATAGATTCAAAATGGGTATTTAAAAGAAAATTAGAGACAAATGGATCAACCAGATTCAAAGCAAGACTTGTGATCAGAGGTAAAGATAGAAACGTGTATGATCTAAAAGAGACATATGCACCCGTTTCAACACTGTCACTGGTTAGATCTATATTGGCAATAATAAATAAGTATAACTCATACGCTTGCAGCTAGATGTTAAGACTGCGTTTTTAAATGGCGTTTTAGAAAAAGAAATATATATGGAAATTCCAGAAGGAGTGGAAGTGAATGAAAACACCAAGAAGACCAAGGTGTGCAAATTAAGTAGAGCTTTGTATAGATTGAAGATAAGTCCAAAAAGATGGAATAAGAGATTTTCAGAAGAGGCTAAAAAACTTGGATTAGAGAATGACCTACATGAGCCATGCCTGTTCACATGGAGGAAAGAAGGAAAGATGGTAGTAGTACTGCTTTATGTGGATGACATGCTGGTCGCAAGTAATGACTTAGAGAAATTAGAGGAAATCAAAGGCAAATTAAATGAAACATTTGAGATTAAGGATCTTGGAGAACCAAAAAGCTTTTTAGGAATTACAATAGAGAGAAATAAAGAAGACAAATATATGAGTATCCATCAAGCACGATATACAGAAAGTGTGCTGAAAAAGTTCCATATGGAGGAATGTAAACCTCAAAGTACTTCTATGGTCACTAGACAGGTAAGCAATAAAAATAAAAGGAGCAGATTAGAAGAATCGAACAATAAAGATGTGATACAAAAAGAAGAAATCAAAAGAGTGCCTTATAGAGAAGCTATTGGAAGTTTGATTTCGTATCTAGCTAAATAATAGAAACGGCCAAATTACGAGCTATTAATAAGTGTATATTTATTAAAATCAATTTAACAACGAATGTGTTCGCAATATAAAAAAACAACGTTGACGTTTCGAGCCTTACTTGGCCTTCTTCAGAACAAACCGCATAATTCCAATTTAATCGCTTCATAAACTTTAACGCATCAAATCACACTAAAAAGGACTGAAAATTCGCAACCGTCGCAACATATAAAAAGTCAAATACCTCAGGTATTCGTCAAATGTATATTGTCGGTCGTCTCCTCCGCCGCAAGAACAAGGTGAACATCCGTGATGTCCCTGCATTTGCGAATCTTTATGTCACCCGACCGTCTTAATGGCAATTACTGAACACAGTATAAAATTATGATAGGAGGCGCGAATAATTAAGTAAAAATTTGTTAAGCGGGACACTCACATAAGAAGTCAGTGCAGCGAAAGATACGGAGACTTCCTTCATCGTCTCAATAGTATGTGTGATCATCGCGAGAGATTACAAGCGACTGTGGCAATGCTTGCTTCGGAAGAGCACGGATTGTTGTTAAAATTTCATATGAGACAATACGTTCAGAATATCAAAATAGGCATCGTTCAATAACTCCGTGTCCTTGTTTAAGTTTATACCGTTTGCCTGTTCCTTTATACGTATCATCTCCGCCATTAATCTTTTTTTATAATTATGTTTGATTTCCAAAATGCGAGCATTGTCCCAATCAAATGTATGACCGAATTTCACGCTATGCTCAGAAACAACCGTATGCTTTGTTTTATCTAATTTAATGTTGCTTTTATGCTCCTTTAATCTCGTTTGGAGTTGCCTCTTGGTTTCATAAGGAGACCTTTTCGGGCAGACTGCTGAGTTTCTTTTCCAATCATCCACTCCAACATAAAATTGGAATAATTTATAGCCCAGTCGACAAGGCTATATTATTGTCACACCCGAGGTTCTTTAATAAGAATCTAATTTTTATCATCAATGTTTTGTTAAGCAATGGATATCCCATTGATCTAATATTCTCTCGAATTAATATGAGACTGAAAAAATTACAATTAACAAAAAATACTAAAAGAGATAATAATGCAGTAAGCTTACAAAAAGAAAAAAGTTTTATTGCCATTCCATATTTAAATTCTATTTCAAAAATCATAGCCTCAACAGTGGATAAATCAGAAAATTTAGTGGGATATCGCATTTTAAATAAACTTAACAACATTATTAAGATTCATAAAGATAAGAACGCCCTTCACACAAATACTGATGTAATTTATAAGATTGATTGCAAAAATTGTGATGCTTCCTATGTCGGCCAGACAAAGAGGCAACTCCAAACGAGATGAAAGGAGCATATAAGCAACATTAGATTAGATAAAACAAAGCATACGGTTGTCTCTGAGCATAGCTTGAAATTCGATCATGCATTTGATTGAGACAATGCTCGCATTTTGGAAATTGAACATAATTATAAAAAAAGATTAACGGCGGAGATGATACATATAAAGGAACAGGCAAACGGTATAAACTTAAACAAGGACATGGAGTTATTGAACGATGCCTATTTTGATATTTTGAACGTATTGTCTCATATGAAATTTTAACAACAATCCGTGCCCTTCCGAAGCGAGCATTGCCACAGTCGCTTATAATTTTTCGCGATGATCACACATACTATTGAGACGATGAAGGAAGTCTCCGTATCTTTCGCTGGACTGACTTCTTATGTGAGTGTCCCGCTTAACAAATTTTTACTTAATTATTCGCGTCTCTTATCATAATTTTATACTGTGTTCAGTAATTGCCATTAAGACGGTCGGGTGACATAAAGATTCGCGAATGCAGGGACATCACGGATGTTCACCTTGTTCTTGCGGCGAAGGAGACAACCGACAATATACATTTGACGAATACCTGAGGTGTTTGACTTTTTATATGTTGCGACGGTTGCGAATTTTCAGTCCTTTTTAGTGTGATTTGATGCGTTAAAATTTATGAAGCGATTAAATTGGAATTATGCGGTTTGTTCTGAAGAAGGCCAAGTAAGGCTCGAAACGTCAACGTTGTTTTTTTATATTGCGAACACATTCGTTGTTAAATTGATTTTAATAAATATACACCTATTAATAGCTCGTAATTTAACCGTTTCTATTATTTAGCTATTGTTTTATTGAGCGAAATCGGACACTTATTTGATGTATCTAGCAAACGCTACAAGATCTGATATAGATTTACAGTAAACTATTTGGCAAGAAAACAATTAGAGCCTACAGAAGAAGATTGGCAAGATGTGAAAAGAGTATTTAGATATCTGAAAGGAATGGTAAATAGAGGACTGATATTTAGAGGAAGAACAAACGAGCTAGAAGCATTGACAGATGCAAGTTTCAGGGATTGTACTAATTCTACATCTACTGGAGGATATATTATCAAGCTATTTGGAGATGTGATAGCATGGAGAAGTCATAAACAGACTTATGTCACACTCTCTACATGTCAAGCTGAATACTTAGCAATGAGTGAGGCATGTCAAGAAGTGATTTCACTGGACAAGTCACTCAGACATGTTGGAGAAACATTCTTTCCGTCAATAATATGGTGTGATAATAGAGCTGCAGGAAACTGCATTAAGAAAGATGGAAGTCACAAACTTAAGATGTTTGATGATGAACTAGAAGGAATAAAGAAAAACTTAAAAGAAAGAGAAGATACTGGAAACCGAAAGCACATGGCAGATACTCATGGAGATTTTGTCAAACAATGTGTAGATCAAGGGAAAGTAGAAATTAGATGAATAGAAACTAGAGAAAACTTAGCTGATATCATGACTAAATTGTTACCTTTGAAAGCATTCGCATATCTTAGAGATAATATAGCGAATTTAGAGTTTAAGAGCAATTAAAAGCGAAATCTTACTCGGAACTAATATTTTGCCATTTTTCAAATAAGAAAGAGACTTAAAGGACCCGAGCCCACTACCCACACAAAGGGAGGGAGTGTTGGAAAGTTGCTTTGTGCGAGTAGAGCACTCGCGCCCTTCCAGAAGGCACTGCGTGGCGCAGCAACGCGGGCGCGCACGCCGTACGAAGTGACAGACGAGAGTCTGAGCTTATCGCGTGCACACGTGTCTTATATACGGTGTCTTATACTGTGTCGAGAATAAAGAGTTATAATAACACAGATACAGAAGAGTCGTTCGTTACCAATCACCACCACCATCTCGATTCCGTCGGAGAGCATAATTCCAACAATTATTGGCAACTTTTCTAATTCCATTATATTCTTCAGTTTTTTCTATCCCTATTTCATATATAATACTTAAAGATTTGGTTGATTAAACCTAGCTGTATTAGGCTTCTATGTATGTACGCATTCCTAAGCAAATTCTAACGTATGTAACTCAAGAACTATTTTATGATGTTTTTTGTTTTATATTTTTAATTTATTAATTTTTAAAACAATTTTACCCATATTTTAATGGTTTTTAAAAATGCTCTATATTTTTGCAAATTTAAACCTCTTCAGCAAAATAATTAAAAAAATTTCTAACCGTCTAAATTTACATTTTTTTAGTTAATAAATGTTTAAACAATTATACAAAAATAAATGGTTATGCTTTTTTATGGTTTTTTAAGCGCTACATTGTAGTATTACTTTCAGAATTTTATTTTTATTTTCTCCTTGTTTTGTTAATTTATGTATTGTTATAAACAATTTCCGATAAACTTTGATATTTTATACCGATTTGTTCATTGTTTCCACATGCGAAGAGGTTTAAATTTGCAAAAATATAGAGCATTTTTAACAACCATTAAAATATTGGTAAAAATGTTTTAACAATTAATAAATTAAAAATATAAAACAAAAAAGAACATAAAAAATTAAAAATATTCGTGAGACCTTCCACTTGCATAGTCGTTTCAAGGCATATCTAATGTTAATGATAATAACAAATTATTCACCCCGTAAATCTCTGTTAAAGGTACAAATTGTCTTGATTTAAAGTTGGCAGGCCAACGGTGGCACTTACGGCGGAATATGAAAAGATCGAATATTTAGAGAATAAAATTACCTATAAAATGAAAAATTTTTTTATCATCATCCGATTAATACTTTCCGAGATATGACTGATCAAAGATAACGAACAAAAAAAAATTTTTTGTTACATGGTTGTCATAATTTAAATTTATCGATAAAAAAATGTTTGACCCCAGAAATGGCTTTCCTATTATATCTGGTTAGGCCTTAAATTTTTGGGGATTTTTTATTTAATGCTGAAGTACCGATATATTGAATTTTACAACTAATTGGAGCAACTTGCGAATTCGCCGAGAGTCACTTTTCGATCACGCGACTTCGGGCGCACTCACGCCTAAGCTATTAATTTTAGAGAAATGCTTTCCGTAACTTTTTTTATAAGAAATTTAATTCTCTACAAAATTGTTTATGTGCAATTTTGCTGTATCTCAAACGGTTTTCGCAGGGTTTCGAGTAAGAGGTGGAAAAAGGCCAATTTTTCATGGTTTTTATTTTTTTATAGAAACGAGCGGGATTGACGAACCACAAAATTGATGTGTTAATCAGTGCCATTTACTATCAAATGGTATATAAATTAAGAGCCTGAATTCAAATTCGATTCAAGCCTCAAATAATCCGTAACTTGACTGGCCTATTTCTTATATTTTTTACACTGTAAGCACCAAGTGATGGCATACACATACACATCACGATCCGCCTCCAAATTACCTCAATATACTCCAACGTGTCTTAATATAACCCAACACATTCTTACCCAAACACGTCACTGCTCACTTCCATTCCCCCACCCGCATTCCTCACTCCAAAAACCTTAATATAGCACACTTTTTTTATACACCCAAATACATCATCACCCATTTTTATTCCCTCAACCCATACTTCTCATTCCAAACATACTCAATACATCCCAACATGTTCCAACGTAGCTTATCATAACCATCAATCAAATTATATGTACGTCATATTTTAAATAATTTATGAATCTGAAAAATTGCGTTTACCATGTTGTTTAATTCTTTTATTATTATGCCTATTAAAATAATAGAATATTTTATTATCCCCCGCCTACATGTGTACTGTCTATACACACATCAGCAAATTACTTCCCTTATAGTCGAATACTAACACAGTATTTTCAACAAGACTCAAAAATTCGTGTAGTCGCATATTGTAACGAGAACGTTTGACCATATGTGTGATAATGTCTCTCTCGTAAATCTAAATTCACAACAATTTCCAAGTAAAATTGGGAATTAACGTTTAGAGCTTTTTATTACTTTTGCTCTTGCAAATCGTTTTACAATGGCTGCGTTCAGCAGAACGCAACAGTTTTTAACCGTTTTATGATTTTCTGCTGAACGATTCTAAATTCACTCAAAGTCTCAACACGTTCATTCAGCGGTCGCCATGATTTTCAGCTAATTAAAAGTACGCTGAATATGGCTGCGTTCAGCAGAGCGCAACAGTTTTCAACCGTTTTATGATTCTCTGCTGAACGATTCTAAGCGCATTCAAAGTCTCAACACGTTCACTCAGCGCTCGCTATGATTTTCAGCAAACTAAAAGTACGCTGTATCTCAAGCAAAACGTTATCAGTAAAATAACTGCCTCCAGTGTATTAACATCTGAGAATGTATAAATATAAATATGGGCGCTACTACTGTTGCCGTGCGGTATTCTACCTTAGTCAGCTATGCTTATTCTAACTTAATCAGCTACTGGGTGCGTGCGTAGGAATAGCCCAGGTTAGGTGAATCGCAAAGGAGGGAAGAGAAATGTAAGCGACACAGAATATATGTTTATACACTATATTTACATTTTATTTACATTTTCGATGGATATCGAGGTATCTCGCCTTAACCTGTTGGCCCCCCCGTTGTTTCGTATGTGTTGATGCGTCGGCCTTCGTGGCCTCCGGGTCCGTCTGCGTACCGGTGGTGACTGAAGCTGGGGCGTCCCTCATCGTCAGCTCTGCGTCGGTTACGGTAGAGGCGTCGCGCGTCTGCCTCTTTTTGCCAGTGCCCGGGTCCTTGTCCGGGTTGACCTTCGCGCGTTTCGAGGGGTCGACGAGCTTTGCGGCGTTTGTGGCCGCGGTCGTGCTAGTCACGCTTGTTACTCCGGACGAGTAGGAAGAGAGCGACACGTTTCTCTTCCGATATGTGATGGCCTGTAAAGGCATCGGCAGGGTCCGCCGTCGCCGAGTAGGATCATCGTCCTTCTTGAAACGTTCCTCGAAAAGCCGCGGCGTCTTGCCTTCCGTCGGTTTACTGTCGGGGGTGCGAGGTTCCAGGTTGAGACGTCTGCGCGCAAAAGTCTGTATCTGGTGACGGTCCGGAGCAATGTCTTGGACGCGGTACCGTGAAGGGGTATGCGCGAGATGTAGTTGTCTGGCGACTGCTGTTATTGGCGGGGCGTCTCGCGCCTCGTGCCAGGCGACCGCGCGCCGCGATTGGCCGGGCGACTTGCGCCTTGTAAGCGACCAGCGCCGTCGTAGGTCGCCGTGCGCCGAGGAAACGACTGGCGCTGCCGGCGGCTCGCGCCGTCGTAGGCGACCGAGCGCCGTGGTTGGCCGGGCAACTCGCGTCTCGTAGGCGACTAGCGCCGAGGAAGCGGCTAGCGCTGTAGGCGACCGGCGCCGAGGAAGCGACTCGCGCTGTACAGGCGACCGGCGCCGAGGGAGCGACTAGCGCTGTGGAGGCGACCAGCACCGAGGAAGCGACTCGCGTTGTGAAGGCGACTGGCGCCGTGAGCAGGTGTCTTGCGCCGAGAGAGCGGCTAGCGCTGTGGAGGCGACCAGCGCCGAGAAAGCGACTCGCGCTGTGAAGGCGACTGGCGTCGTGAGCAGGCGTCTTGCGCCGAGAGAGCGGCTAGCACTTGGGTAGGCTTCAGCGTCAGGGCGCTCAGTGCCTTAGGCGCCTCGCGCCGGGAAGAATTCCTCGAGCCCGTAGGGGGTCTCTCTTTATACTCGTCGGTGCAAAACTTTGAACTCGCGAAGCTGCCCCGGCGATGCGACGCCTAGCGGCGTTGCTGCGAACTGCCGGTATTGCAGGCATCGCGCAGGGATGTATCATTGGTGGCGTGGACCGCCACAATAAATATACATATAAAAATATTATTTATAACGCAATAAATACAGTGGAAACGCACAGAAAGTTACAAAATGGTATATATATATATATATATTAATATAAAAAAATAAAGAAATATATTATAATTATAATTTAGATAACTTGGGTTAGCACGCATATAACATAGAATAATAGATTAAATCGTTAAATGTGTACAAAATATGTAATACTTTGATGCATTATACTTATTAATTAAATGTAATATGTACTAATTCAAATTATAATATTACTATAATATTTTGGAATGTACATACCTTCTAATGATGTTTGTGGCACATCTTGTAATATATCAAGCATTCCTACTATCCCTTGGTAATTTTCTTCAAAATAATTATTGAAAAAATTTACATAAGTACATAAGTATGACATTTCATTAATAAATATAATACATGCATCAAAGTATTACATATTT
The DNA here is from genome assembly GCF_003070985.1 of Temnothorax curvispinosus. Lineage (NCBI taxonomy): Eukaryota > Metazoa > Arthropoda > Insecta > Hymenoptera > Formicidae > Temnothorax > Temnothorax curvispinosus. Next base: position 32,775 of record NW_020216656.1, on the reverse strand, counting down.
TATATACATTTAGGGGGTCTATACACGTACGAGTTTGGCTCGCAAGTCCGGGTCGGCGAGCTTGATTCCCGAGTCGGACTCGAACGTTTTTTCACTACACACGAAAAGAAAATGTGCGAATTTGGCTCATTTGACGCCGAGCCCGGCTCGTAACATCTCATCCACGAACGAGTAGAAGCCGAGCCGAGCCGGACTTGCGAGCCAAACTCGTACGTGTATAGACCCCCTAAATGTATATAAAATGTAATACTTTGATGTGATATAGACCCCCTTAACCTATCATTCTATGTTATATGCGTGCTAACCCGAATTTATTTAAATTATAATTATATATTTCTTTATTTTCTTATATTAATATTTGTACATACCGTAGTGCATACATTTATACATCGCGTAGTCCATACCACAGTCCATACTATATGTCGATGACGTTTTGCTTGACAGCTTGACGTTTTACGTACTTTTAATTCGCTAAAAATTATGGCGACCGCTGAGTGAACGTGTTGAGACTTTAGGTGCGTTTAGAATCGTTTAGCAGAGAATCATAAAGCAGTTGCAATACTGTTGCGTTCTACTGAACGCAGCCAATGTCTCGCTTTTCTTTCTCGCTAGCTTCTGTTTTCCCTGTCTCGTTCGTCACGCTCGTCTCTTTTTCACTCTCGCTATCATACACAGATATCGCACAGATCGCGCGGAATATCGCTGAGTAGCGCCGGTACGAGCGATAAACTAAAAAATATAACTATAATGGTGCGATCCCATGGTACGGAACGTATGCGCAATGCGGAATTGGCGGAACGCTCGTGATTGGTTCGTCTTTTTTTACGTTCGTTCCGCCACATCCGCCGACTTTTATCCGCAAGTTTCTATTTTATCCGCACTGGAAGAAAAAAGAAGATCGTGCGGAAACTGCGGAAGCCTTATATTTGTGTCTGTGTTTTTGTGTGCGAATGTGAAAATAAGACAAAATGTCATCCGTAAGAATATTATTAAAAACTATTTAAATTTTAAATAATGTAATTTTGAATTAATAATTTTATCAAAGAGAGAGTGGAACGGGCTGAATAAAAACCAGGCGCTGTTGACGGCGCACAAAGGTTAATTCCTTTATTTATGATAAATCAAATTTTTAACGTACGTTTCGGTCCGAATTTTGGACCATCCTCAGAATAAATATATATTACTTCGTTATTATATTATCGCTGAAGATGGTCCAAAATTCGGACCGAAACGTACGTTAAAAATTTAATTTATCATAAATAAAGGAATTAACCTTTGTGCACCGTCAACAGCGCCTGGCTTTTACTTAGCCCACTCTCTCTTTGATTTTCACCAGATCCTTTACACACGGATTTAATAATTTTATATTAATGCAATACTATATTAAATAACTTTTTTACAAAAATATAAGTTTGTTAATATGCGGGAGTTTGAATTATATATTTGAGTTATGATTATATATTTGTTACTTGTTTATAGGATAAAAATGTGGATATTGCGGGTATATTCTCTCAGTAAACTTTGACCTGATGAAACATTCTTGCTTTCATCCGTTTAACGAGGAAACACATCTATTAAATGTGGATGAAAATTTAGTAGTCATTGTTGGTAGGTATTATTTATAGTAATCGAGGTATGTCTCTTAGTAAAGCATGCCATTAGTTATTTATTGAAAAATTATATTGTTCCGTCTAACAATGATACTGAATGGGTTTTGTTTGCCAGTGTTATTATTGTTCCTTTTATTTTACAGTGACTCATGCATACGAATTGGAATTAAATGATGATCTGCCAAATAATAACATGCAAGGTGTTGAGAATCTAATGCTCGAAAAGTGAAAGCGAGCATTGGGAATATTCGAGAACGCTCGATTTGCTTCAAAACGCGTTTATTTGCTTTCCCCCCGGTTTTTTTTTGTTTTGGCTCGCGCCCGGACCACAGGTGTACCTCGCGTGATCGCTCGTACTGCGACCAATAGTCTGGTCGCTCGACGATTTGGAGCCAATCAGCGTTTCTCACGTCTCGAAATTTCCTCGCGGAAAAGTTCGGAGCTCCGGCCGCGATCGTTTCGCTTGCTCCGGCCGGGAGCTCAGTGAGCCAAGTGCGCCCTAGCAATTCGTACGCGACACTGGTAATTGTCGATATCGAGAACGGAGTCGAATCGGAGTGAATGTAATAGCGAGTGCAATCCTGTAATCAACTTTAAATAAATGACTGTTACATTTTCCACGAGAACCTAATTATTTGTGCTGTCCTCGGCGCGGCGCGCGAAAACCACGAGCGGTCCACTAACACAAGGACTTGATACGGATGAGCTCTTAATATATTACGTATCCCAGAAGAGAGCATTATTCGACCATCGAACACCCGCTAGTGACAGAAGCACATTGAAAAAAATGCACTGTAGCAAAAAATACGTAACTCATTGGGATGTTAGTACGTATATACATATTTTGGCCATGTACAATAATTATATAAGCGCCACTAAACCTTCTATTTGGTTCTGATGTGTGTTTATAGGAGTATTAAATATAACCCAAGTCAAAAAAAGATGGCGATATCTTCGAGATTGCTATACGAAAGCAAAAAAAAAAACATATGTACATTCCAAGTGGGTCTGCTGCTGAAACTTCAACTTTGAAAAAAAAGTTCCTTTAGGTTCTACGAATAGATAAACTTTTTGGATGATGTCTTAGGAAAATCTTTGTAAGTTTAATAATTTAATATATACATTGTTTAAAAAATCAATGTTTTTAAAATACAGAGACACTCCAGACTTGACTTGGTTATTTTATTTAGTCCTCTTTGACACTTAAAATTAGTATTCACGCAATAGGAATTTTTCTCCAAGGTTCTTGATTTTTCTTTATTAGGACCCGATCTAATATTAAAGTGCTGTTTTTTTCTCTAGAACATGTACTAGTCTACCATCAAACGTTCAAAACGATGAAGAAGATGAAAATATGTTAACTGAAGTTAGTGAAGACTCAGTATTGGTGCCCCAACCAACATGCAGCAATGCGAGCAGCAATGCAAGCAGCAATGCGAGCAGCAATGTATCAAACTTATCGCTGCCATCAAACTCCGGAAAAATTGATTTAAACTTAAGTAAAAGTACGGTTCTATATTATTTTATTAAACATTTCAAAAAATTTATTTTATGTTAAAAATCAATAATATTTTAGAAAGAAAGTCAGACAAATTGAGCAAGACAAACGACGAATTTAACGAAACAGTCATCTCAACATTACGCGAAACTAATAAACAACCTGACGGAGTTGATGGATTTTTACTTCTACTCGGAGAAGGATTAAGGAAACTGCCATACAGAAAGCGAACCGAATTAGAAATGAAATTCCTTGCTATGCTCATGGAAGAGCAAGATAAATTAATTAACGAATAACTATAAATAAATCATATTTACTTTATGTTCACTTAATCTGTTATCTGATATAAAAGAAAAATCTATTTATTTTTATTTTTATTATTACAATTTCATTTTTTATTACATTAATATTAAGTATGACTATTATTGTACTAGGTATATTTAGTTTCAAACAAATACAATTTATTTTTAAGCAAATTATATTTTTATTATGACGTACCACACACAAGCCTTACAAATGAGTTTATTCAGTGTTTATAAGTATATCTACGCTTTACCAACTTACATCTACTTACAGTACTACTTATTCTACGGGAAAAAATCTATCAGAAGTGTTCCTCATCAGTGTTATCATTATCGTCAATTATCGTCAATTATCGTCAATTATTAATTAAAAATTGTTTCGCAACGCTTTTTCCCATTGGTAAGATAACGCACCAGTACCTTGAAAGTATGTTGAATACGCTTCTCTAACTGCAATAGCATTGTTATTGCCGCGGTTTCGACCAAGTGGCATATTACGAACTCCATGATTTGTATGCAGCAGTTCTTCACCAGTGCGTAAATATGATTTACTTCCCGTTAATTGCGCTTCGTTTTTTATAATAAAATTGTGCAGTGCTACAGTCGCTTGTACAATTTTACGTACATTGCTGACATTCGCAATGATTGGCCTTCGGTATATTCTCCATCGAGCCACTAATATGCCGAAAGCGTTCTCCACAACTCTTCTTGCACGGCTAAGTCGGTAATTAAATACTTTTTTCCCAATGTCGAGTTTTCCACTTCGCGGATATGGTCTCATCATGTACATCGATAATGGAAAAGCTTCATCTGCTACTAGTACATAAGGTAATTCTGGTCCGTCAATTTCAATTTGTTTCGGGTTTGGCAGTTTGAATAAATTAACTTTGAAGCGTTTCCCAATTTCGCTATTGCGAAAGACTCCTCCATCACTTTGCCTACCTTTACAACCAATATCGACTATTGTAAAGCAATAGTTTGCATCGCTGATTCCAAGAAGATTAATACTGTGATGGCCTTTGTAATTGTAATATGTTGATCCGCTGTTTGGTGGAGCCTGTAACAAGAACAGGTAATTCTACAGAATAGAGCCTTTTCCGAATTTTGATATTTTCTTGCGGTTTTTTTGGTAAAAACTTTTGTTGTGACTCCGACAGTGATAATCAATCGGGGGAGCCCGAAAAATATGCACTCTACCTATTTTTTTTACCTATTTTTACTTTATTTTTGATAAATGTTTAGATTAAGGGCGACCTTACCGATTTCAATGACCTTGATATATGTTGTCAAAGTCATGACTCCGAGTGACCTTCAGAAGGTTTTAGCCGTCGCTCGTTATTCGTTAAAAAGTTACTAACAAAAAAGTTTGGAAAATACGTAGGTTAGATGACGCGCTTCAAAAGTATTTAATTGTTTAAAGCGCGTCATCTAACCCATGTGGCATCTCGCATATTAACTTTCCACGCATGAAAAGTTCACGCATACACTTTTCACGCGAACCGAGGTTCACGCACACCCCCTGCTTTCGGGGGAGGTGCGGTAGCCCCGAAATAGTTCACGCATACACTTTTCACGCGAACCGAGGTTCACGCACACCCC
>NW_020216656.1:0-17766 GCF_003070985.1 Temnothorax curvispinosus | reverse complement strand
TATTTACATCGAGATTTGAGGTGAGGCCCCTAAACTAAATAATTACCATTAAAACTATAAAGTTAATAAAAATAAAAAAATTAGTAAAATTTATTAATTAAATAAATTAGTGAAATTATAATTTATTCTGTAAATAAAAGACCTAAATTAATTAAAGAAGTAAATAATAGAAAAAGTATAAATGATTGAAATGTTTCCTTGGCCAACATAGGTACGTTTTTTTCTAAAAAAATTCTATTATTAATTTAGAAAAATGACTTCAATTTTTTTATTATATTTGGTTTATTATAATAAATTAATAAAAATAAATATGGAAAGTTGTAAAACATTTATTTTTCTTAAAATTATTTGATATTTATTTATAAAATGTGTAAATTTATGTTTTATATCATCAAATTAAATATATTGGTTATCACTTTTTGGTGGGAATCAATATATAAAAAATGTTTTATGCTTATAATACTGCAATTTTTATTATCAATTAATATGTCATCGTCAATATTTATAATCTATAAATGCATATTTTGGCACAATATAAAAGACCAGTATTCATATATTTTGTTTCTTATTTTAAAATGATTTCAAGTACAATCTTAAGGCATTAACATTGTCTTTCCATAATAATATTTGAAAGATATACTTATCTTAAAAATAAGAACGGATTATAAATACCGGTCTAAATCATATTTATATAACTTAACTTTATTTCATTATATAATGTTTTAAATTGATTTCTTCGGTCAAATTATCATCTATTAAATCAAAAGTTCCTAAGTTAAATGTTTAAAAGGCTTTGTACGCGAATGGCCGAAAGAGTTGTGAGAGGAGAAGGAATCTCAAATCAATTGTTAAAGTTCTTCTAAAAAGTCAATGTCTATAATGAGAATAAGTATTTACAATATTTACAAAATTTATAGCGCAAACCACGGAAATCGCGCGTTCGAAGGCGCGCGAGAAAGGCGTGTTTGCGCGACTAGATTGCAGACGCGGGCGAATGCGCGCGGAAGAGGCCGTCAGTCGACGCACGAGATCAGTATCGCAAGCAGCGAAAGAACACTTGAATACACGGAATGAAAAACAGTATCAAGAAATCTGGCCTATTTATAGAGATGCGTAGAGCTAAGATGATCAGTTTTTAAAATGTTTTTGCTCATGTCGGATAACAGCGATATTTACGATTTAACCGCCGAACAGTTAAAGTATATACCAAAGGTCATTCTACTACAATAATTTTATAATTACATAGATTATTTGTGGGATAAGCTTCCCGAACATATCAAGGCAGATTCGGAGGTTCAGCAATATCGTCGCTGTTTAATACATTATAATTTGCCGTGTCATCAAACGCATGTCGACAGTCCGCCGCCGTTAATAAAGAACTGTAAAGATATATGCAATTCAAACTAAGTTATGGCCCCGCCAGATAGATGGAGTTTCTATTACTACTGGTTGGCAAGAGTGCGGCCGAGCTCGACTTCCGCTCTCTCTCTCTCTCAAGAAGGGTTTCCGCTCTTAGCTTAGCTTACAACGCCTTACGCCCCATATCACACGCAACATTTACAAGTCACGTTATCTTGTACAAACTATAATAAAGCTATTCGTGTGTTTGCTATCAAATCAATCACGCCTCGTCAATTACCCACACGCGCATATATTAACAGCCCGGGTAGAATTTTGTCGAGGCGTGCCCCAAGTCTGTAAAGGGCCTAAACAGGCATGCCCTAAAATAGGATCGCCAATATTGGGGCTAGATAGGCATGTCGTATAATAGGCATACCATTGTCGGGCTTAGAAAGGGACTAAAAAGGCAAATTCTGGATAGAATAACCTAAATAGGCCCAGAATAGGCACTGACATGGATGCCACTATCAAGGTCTGCAAATGTTGGGCCTAGAAAGTGATTAGAAAGGCAAATTTTGGATAGAATTTCCTTAATGGACCTAGAATAGGTACTGGCATGGATGCCACAATCAAGGTCTGCTAACGTTGGGCCTAGATTGGTATGCCCTAAAATAGGTCTACCATTGTTGGGCCTAGAAAGGACCTAAAAAGGAATTTTCTAAACAGGCACTAACATGAAAGCCTACAATTGTTGCCGTGAAATTATAGGTTTTACAATTTTTTTACATAAAATTTATTTCTTTTATTATATGAAATAATTCATCGATTTAATTATTATGTTTCTTAAGATGATTTTTAAAAAATTATATATTTGCGCTGGTTACGACATATGTAGACTATATATAACACTTACATCAAATTAAGAAGTAATCTACCACGTAAGGCAGTTGGCTCACGATCCAGAGGTCCCGAGTTCGAATCCCACCAAGGTAAAGTGTTGTTTTTCAAATACGAGAAAATATTTATAATTATAGACTGCATCTTAAGAAACAAATTTAGTTATAAAATAGTAATAAAATTTCAAGGAAAAAAATTTTTTTTTAATGTAAATATCATATAAGGATTACTAGGAAGTTGGGCATGTCTGGATAGGGCCTAGTTAGGCGTGCTAAAATAGAGCCTAGTCAGATATACAAATCAGGCTCTGACTTACACAAGCGTTACATCTCTGTGCAGGTCCTAACCAGGCTTCCTTGATAGGGCCTAGACAGAAATAGGGAAAAACTGTCTACAGCCTTTACAGGCCCCCTTTTAAAGTTCTACCCGGGAGGTTATGGGCCCAGATATCCGCGGAAATAAGTGAAAAAGCATTTCGGTCTATACACATAACCTTTTTTTGGAACATTCTGGAACAGTCGAGAACATGGCAGACGAGGTGGAGAAGTATCGCATTCCGTTATTTGACGGCACAAACTTTAGCAACTGGAAATTCAGGATGCAAATGTTGCTTGAGGAAATGGATTTGTACGAATTCGTGGCAGAGCCGTACACGGATAAGGTGAAAATTCTAGATTCAGATACGGCAGAGCAGTGCACGGAAAAGGAAAGGCGATTGGTTCAACTGGAAAAGCGTGATCGTAAGTGCAAATCGCAAATTATTCAGAGAATTGCTGTCATCTAGAGTGTGCGAAAGATAAGAAAACTGCGTTCAATTTATGGACATCTTTGTGTGCAACCTTCGAACGTAAAGGTATTGCCAGTCAGCTTCTCATCCGTAAGTCACTTAATTCTTACCATGAAATTTTATGCGAATAACGATACGCTCGGAAATCATTTCTTAAAATTTGATAAATCGATTAGAGAACTTCGTTCAACGGGTGTTACCCTAGAGAAAACCGACGTTGTGTGCCACCTTCTGTTAACGATGCCGGTTGAATACGATACTGTTGTAACAGCGCTTGAAACCCTCTCAAAGGATGAGTTATCGCTAGGCTTTGTCAAGAATAGACTCTTGGACGAGGAATCGAAGCGGAAAAGCTTCGGAATGAAGAAAACAAGGCTGAAATACCTTCGGCGACAGCTTTTTTATCATAAAAAAAAGGAGCGAACTCGGGAACGAATAAATTCAACAAGACACAATTGTTACGTCCAGCGGACTCCACGATATCCCTTTTTCGCGGGAATTCTTATACACCTAAGATAGCCCTAATATTAGGATAAACAAGCCGAGTACGGACGGTTATTGATCGGGGCAAGGTTAGATCTCGCATTCCTTTTTTTTTTTTATTTTATTTTATACAACTATAATAGCTATTTGCCTAGGCGACAAAGCGACCCTCCGGAGTAGAATATTGACAGACGGGGCATACGTAATGGGATTTTTCCTATCAACCTTGTCTAGCCCATAACTATAAACCCGGCGACACGACGCGCAAAAGGGCCTGAATCCCAGACAGAGTTGATGAAGATCTTTATTGCATCGAGCGAGCTTTCTAAAATTGCTCGTGCGATGTTTCCGACAAACAGAGACAAGGCCTAGGACGTGATTGTAAATACACGTGGCGGAAGTTCTGTTTGCCTTGTACCTACCATTAAGATTGAGAAGAATGCATCGTCTGTCGATATAAAAACAGGGTCGCGAGATAAGTAAGGAACCCCAATAAAAGAGAAATCGGCGATAGCCGAAAAACGAATGCGTCACTGGAAAGAACCGATGGTTACACCCCCAATAAGACATGGGGCTTTAAGAGGGGCTCACCAATAGAAAACCGCAAAAATCGCTAACCGTCTCTAGCTTTCTAGGATAGGCGTAAACCCAAAATCTACCCCTTGGGCAAGAAACATCTCGCCCAATAAGAATTCCCTTAAATAATAATTAGAAACATCCCGCCAACCAGAAATCCCTTAAACAAAAACCAGACACATCCCACACAAAATCCACCCCTTCCATCCTTCGAACCTTCCTATTTAAATCGCGACGTCGCAGGACCCGCTCTCAGAGAAATTTTCTCAGTTCAAGTCTGCTCGGTTATAATCTAAACCTCATTCGTTTCGAGAAGCTCACGTTTTGAGTCACGTTTAGAGTCAGTGCAGCAGATCCGACGGACCATCAGTCGCCCCGACTCACTCACCGACGAGTCCAACGTCCATTACTGAGAGAAGGCGTACTGAGACTCGTTCGAACTCAAGTCATCAAGTAGTAAGTCCCATAATTTTCTTAATTTTTCTTTTTCCGCGTTATCGCCCCCTTAAACGGTCTATCGATTGTCGGACCCCGGAAGCTCATTATATATTTGGGGGTCGGTCAGTGTAGGCATCAGGTTCCCAGCGGTCGTTGGCGTTGTCGTGGGCCGAACTTACCTCCCGGCGTCTCGTCGCTGTCGTAGACTCAGCTGGTCCACTGACCTCCCTGAGCTTATGCTCGTGGGTCGGTTAGTGTAGGCATCGAGTTCCCAGCGGTCGTTGGTGTTGTGGTAGGCCTGACTTGGCTCCCGGCGTCTCGTCGCTGTCGTGGGCCCAGCCTGTCCACTGACCTCTCTCCCCCTCCTTTAAGCTCGACGATTTCCTTTTGCTCGCTTCCGACCGGGTCCGAGAGAGATCGACTAAATAAGTAAATAATTTTAGTGGACCCGAAAGTCCTGGCCCCTCAAGAACCGAATCTCCGCACGATCAGGCGACAGAGAAATCGCCAGAACAAGCGGGCGCGACGGGAGATCGAACTCCCCCGGGAGCAGCTCAACGCCGGTCCTCCGCGACTCGCCATCCCACCGCCCCTACCAGCGTTTACAGAAGAACCCGGTTGTTCGAACCAGAATCGTCCCGCTAACATCCTGCCCTATCGCCCAGTCGTCCTCCCCTTTCGCCCAATTGTCGAACATTGCCCTATTTGCCGCGTGGCTCCGTTTCGCGTGGTCCCTCCTCGCGTGGTCCCCGTCAACCCCGATCCAGCCCGCTTCCTAGAACCTCCCAATTCTCCCTCCTCTTCCCGAAGTCCGTCTCCAACCTCTTCGACCGCCTCGACTCTCGATCTCGAGGAAGTAGGCGATCCAGAGATCGTAATCTTAGAATAAATTTTAATTTTTTAATTCTCATATGTTTAACTTCACAATTTACATATACTTTAAATTTAAGCCCGATTTAAATTAATTTACACACGTACACAACACTTCACTAAATTTATGTAATCTCACTACTGATTCCGATTGTAATAATAGCGGGCAAGATGTTCATTTTCAAATAAGTTTTTCCTTAAAGATCTTGCCCGATCACCTCCGCACCTATGTAACACCCGCGAGAAATACACACACACGTTACACATACATCCGACACTCACACTTATAAATGTATTCAATTTTATTTTGCCTAATTCTCATTTATTGTTCACCTAGCTTATATTATTGTAATAAATGCTCATCTTATGTTAAATATTAATTTCAATTTGCATTCATTTATAACTTAAGACCCACTACCATCCACCTCTCGAAATTGCACGAGGTCCGATCCTGAGTTAGAGGGATTAAATTCTCTGACTCGAAAAAGGACCGACGATCGCACCGCTCACGAAAGGCGTCCTAACGTCTTTACAGACGTTGACCCTTTCTGAGTCATAAAAGTGCGTTTGGCTCGCGCCACGCGTCTCCGAGCGCGTACCTGCGAGCGACATTTGTAAGTATCTGGCTGCGTCCTCCCTTCCTCCGACCCCTCTGGCTAGCCCTTTTTCTTGCTTCCCAAATTTTCATATCCCAATCTCGGGGTTGGACGTAACACAATCTTTTCCTTTTAATTGTCATCAGTGTGGTCAGTATGGGCATAAGAGAGCCGACTGTCGAAAGAAACCTCAAGGAAAACGCGAAAACGTCGGAAACGGCAAGGCTCAAGTGGCGGTTAAAGATAATAGTGCGGATGGAGAAAGTTTCTGTTTCTCGGCGACTACTAGCGGCGAGTCGGAAGACGAAATTAAATATTTCTTGGACTCTGGAGCGACGGAACACCTTGTTAACAGCAGCGTTGCATTGACTCACGTTGAAGAGCTAGATGAACCTGTGAAGATCAACATCGCTAAGGCTGGAACATTTCTACTTGCAAATAAAGTCGGAGAACTCGAAGTCGTCAGTATCGTTAATGGAAAAAAAGTTCTTATAAAAATCAAGAATGTTCTTTCGGTGCCAGGATTGAAATTTAATCTTCTGTTAGTACGTAAGTTAGAGATGAACGGTTTTGAAGTCATATTTAAAAACGAAAAAGGTATTATTAAAAAAAGTAAATGTATAGTTGCTGTGGCATCAAGAAGTGAAACGCAATTATATGCACTAAACTTTAGACAAAAATTGATTTCAGCAAACGCTTGCACACCTACTGAAAATTTGAAGCTGTGGCACAAGAGATTAGGACACCTCAACTGCGAGAGCGTGAAGAAACTTCAAGGACAAGTCGAAGGAATTAATGGGGACCTGACAAAATCAAGCATAGAAATATGTGACACGTGCATCGAAAGAAAACAAACACGACAACCGCATGATCAGAAGCGCGTTCGTGCAAAGCGGCCTTTATAACTTATCCATAGTGATCTTGTAGGTCCTGTGAATCCGACATCTCACGATGGAAAGAAATATCTGCTAACCCTGATCGACGACTACACACATTTTACAGCGGCATACACGATGGAATCCAAATCGGAAGTATTTAAATACCTTAAAATCTACGAGGCAATGGCGTCCGCGCATTTCAATTTAAAAATCAGTCGTTTCCACTGTGATAACGGACGCGAATATATTTCGAAAGAAATCAAAAGCTTCTTTGAGGAAAAAGGAATCCAATTCGAGTTTACAATAAGATATACGCCGCAACAAAATGGAGTAGCGGAAAGGATGAACCGCGCGCGATCATCGAAAAAGCAAGATGTATGATTCTCAACTCAAAACTTGGAAAATCGTTTTGGTCGGAAGCAGCCTTGACAGCAGTATACTTGATCAATCGGAATCCCACATCAGCATTAGATGGAAAAATACCAGCAGCACTGTGGTTCGATGAGAAACCGAATGTGAAGAAATTAAAGATTTTTGGGTGCATTGCATTCCTGCGTGTCTCGAAGGAAATAGTAGCAGGAAAGTTCGAGTCGAAGTCTAAGAAATGCTACACGGTTGGCTATTGCAAAAATGGCTACAAGCTATGATGTCCAGAAGATAGAAAAATCATCTTTGGAAAGGATGTCATATTTGACGAAATAAGATTTTCATTTGATGGATCAACTACGGAAGATTGGATTATGAACACAGAAGAGACTCAAGAGGACGGAAAAAACAGTCAAACTGTTGGTTCAAACCTAGATGAAAACGTTGAGCACGAAGAACACGCGGAAGAAAGTACTGACACGGAAGATTCGATACAGGAAGAAGAAACGGTTAGAAGAAGCGGCAGAATAACAAGAAAGCCACAATATCTTAATGATTATACAATATTGGCACTGAATGCTGAATCATTCGTGGATGATGTACCAGGCAGCTATGAAGAAATTCAAACGCGTGACGACAAACAAGAATGGACAGTTGAGAAGGAGATAGACTCTCTGATAAAAAATGATACATGGGAGTTAACGGAACTACCTCCAGAAAAACGTCTCATAGATAACAAATGGATCTTCAAGATAAAGCGAGACAAAGATGGGAAAATCTACAGACATAAAGCACGATTGGTTATCAAAGAATGTGTTCAACGGAAGGGCTATGACTATGAAGAGACATACGCACCAGTTGCCCGACTTACAACAGTAAGGACGTTATTGTCGGTAATCAATGAAGAAGATCTACAAGCCTACCAAATGGACGTAAAATATGCATTTTTTCAAGGTAAATTAAAAGAAGAAATATATATGAAGATACCATTCGGAGAATTAAAAGTAAAAAGGGCAAAGTATGTAAGCTGAAGAAAGCCTTGTATGGGTTAAAGCAAGCCCCCCGTGCTTGGAACGAAGTTTTTGACAATTGTTTAAAAAGTCTCGGTTTTACACAATCTGAGATAGATAAATGTCTATATGTATATAGCGATATTTGGAAACGTTAAAATCTATCTTTTATTGTACGTTGATGATATAATAATTAATAGTAGCTGGAAATGACATAAAGAAGATTGAAGATATAAAGTCAGCACTGAAGAACAGATTCTACATGACGGATCTAGGTAAATTACATTCATTTCTTGGAATCACCATATCAAAATCTGATGGAAAAATTATTTTGAGCCAGAAGCTTTACTTACACAAGCTATTAAGCAGATTCAATATGGAGGAATGCAAACCAGTCCAGACGCCGATGGAATTGAAACCTTTAGTACATGAAGAAGTAGAATCTTGTGATGAATCAAGGCCGTATCGCGAACTAATAGGATGTTTGATGTATGCGATGATGACTACAAGACCAGATCTAAGTGCATCTGTAAATTATTACAGCAGATATCAGAATTGTCAGACAGAGGCCCTATGGAAAAGACTTAAAAGAGTATTGAGATACATTAAAGGTACACTTAACCTAGGACCTCATTTTTGGAAAGGAGAACAGGAAGCCTTACTTTACTATGCAGATGCGGACTATGGCAGCGAAACTGATAGGAAATCAACTTCAGGTTTTTTGATGAAGGTATACGGAAACACAGTTTACTGAATCACGAGAAGGCAAACATCGGTCGCGCTATCATCAACTGAGGCGGAGTATGTCGCTCTGGCGATGGCTGCGTCCGAGTTATTATGGTTGAAGAATCTGTGAGCAGATCTCGGAATTGCTTGCTCAAGACCACTGACGATTTTCGAGGACAAACTTATTGCGAAAACGGGGACATCGACGTCATAAAAACATCGATGTTAAGTACAACTTTATTCAAGATCTGTCAGAAAAAGGTCTTATAGATGTCAACTATCTCTGCTCAAAGGATCAAATCGCTGACATCCTGACAAAGGCGTTGCCAAATGACCAATATGTGAAGCTGCGTCTACGCCTGGGACTTGTCGGAGGAACGTTGTCAGAAGACTGAGAACTTAACTTTAAACTGTTATTTATATGTCTGATTATTTGCCTATTTTATTTAATATTAGGGTGGAGCGAACTTCTAAAAAACAAAATTTTTGAATTTTATAACGCAACTAGGCGGAAAAGATGCGAATGTGTCTAAAACTAATATCTGTAAAATTTCAACTTGATCGGAGCTCATCTTCTGCCTCCAACTTTTTTTTGAAAATTTTACTGAAAGCAAAATTTTGAAAATTAAAAAAGAAGACGCAGCTAAAAAAGAGGGGTGTCAATAAGGTCATTTTTTGGCTTATGTCAGAATCGCTCCAAACTGGTTTTTTTTTCTACCGATGTATGTAGCTCACAACCTTCTAAAACCGTTTGCTGTCCGAGCAATTAGAGGCTGAGAACAAGCAACTTAAAATTTCAAAAAACAATGGAGTTTTTCACATGGTGGTAGTGCCGGTCTCATTTCAGCATGTCATGTCATTGTTGGGAGGGAGGGAGGGAGGGATGAAGGGAGGGATGGAGGGAGGAAGAGGGAGGGTGAAAGGTTGAGGGGGAAGGGAAGAAGGGTGGGAGGTAGAGGGAGGAAAGAGAGAGAGAGAGAGAGAGAGAGAGAGAGAGAGAAAGGGCGAGAGGGAGAGAGAGGGAGGGAGAAGGAGAGGGAAGGAGAGAAAGAGAGGAAAAGAGATAGGAAAAGGGAGGAAAGAAAGGGCGAGGAAGGTAGAGGGTGGCAGAGGGAGGGAGAGGGAGGCAGACCTGGTCCCTCTCGTCTGGTTCCCGTCATTCTCTCTCTCTCGCTCTCCCTCTCCCCCTTCTCTCTCCCTCTTCCCCTCTGCCTCTCTCTCTCTCTCTCCCCCCTTTGTTCCTTCCTTTTTTCTTCCTCCCTTTCCTTTCCTCTGCCCCCCTCTGCCACCCTCTGCCTCCCTCTCCCTCTTCCTCCCTTTCCCTATCTCTCTCTTCCTCTCTCCCTCTCCTTCTCCCTCTCTCTCTCTCTTCCTCTCTCTCTTTTCTCTCTCTCTCTCCCCTCTACCTCCCTCCCTCCCTCCTCTTCCTCTACCTCCCTCCCTCCCTCCCTCCTCTTCTTCTACTTCCCACTCTCCCACCCTCCCTCTCCCTCCCTCCCTTTCTCCCAACAATGATATGCTGAAATGAGACCGGCACTACCACCGTGTGAAAAACTTCATTGATTTTTGAGATTTCAAGTTGCCCGTTCTCAGCCTCTAATTGCTCGGACAGCAAACGATTCTAGGAGGTTGTGAGCTACATCGGTAGGAAGAAAATACCACAGTTCGAAGCGATTCTGACGTGGGCCAAAAAACGGATATTTTCCTACATGAGAAATTTTGAAACAAAAGTTGGAGGCAGAAAATGAGCTCCGATCAAGTTGAAATTTTACAAATATTGGTTTTAGACATATTCACATCTTTTCCGCCTAGTGACGTTATAAAATTCAAAAAAATTTTTTTTGTTCCACTCTATTTAGTATGTTTCAGTCTTACATTGAATTGAGGAGGAGTGTCAAGACATATGCAATTCAAACTAAGTTATGGCTCCGCCAGATAGATGGAGTTTCTATTACTACTGGTTGGCAAGAGTGCGGCCGAGCTCGACTTCCGCTCTCTCTCTCAAGAAGGGTTTCCGCTCTTAGCTTAGCTTACAACGCCTTACGCCCCATATCACACGCAACGTCACGTTATCTTGTACAAACTATAATAAAGTTAATCATGTGTTTGCTATCAAATCAATCACGCCTCGTCAATTACCCACACGCGCATATATTAACAAAAACTGTGGCAAATGTCGAAGATAGGTCGAGGTTTGTTAAACCATGCGATAAATGCACTTCCGATCGAATTACATATCCCCGGTTATCAATTTTACGGTCCGGGAACTCATTTAGAAACACGATTAGCAAGAGGTGATCAGGGTATTAATCCATTGGACGCAGCGTGTCGCGAGCACGACATACATAGCCTACTCGCGTAGCAACGATCTTGCAGAGTGATACGTAGCCGACAATATACTCGCCGCGACAGCGCGAAAACGTGTCACCGTGAAAGATTCGACTCTCGGAGAGAAAACAGCTGCTACAGCCGTCTGGGTGGCCATGAAGGCTAAAACGAAACTCGGTATGGGTTTGAAAACGAAGAAAAAGAAGAAGAACAAGCGAATACTTCCGATAGCGAAACGCGGTGGTATCCTGCCGACTCTGCTGTTGTTGGGGTTTCTCGGTTCGTTGGTCGGTGTAGCGGCGGGAGTAGCAAAGGCCATGAACGATAACAAAGCCGCGCGGCGTCAGCTGGAAGAGATGCAACGGCACAATCGCGCCATGGAAGGTCATGGACTTTATCTCGCTCCGTACAAACGCGGACGGGAAATCTCAAGAAAAAAAAAACGTCGAAGAGACGCTAAAAGTCCCCAAGGGTGTAACTACTAACGTACAACTGCAACAACGGGCAAAACGTATGCGCATTCCACATTTTAGAGATATTTTTATGCGCGACTTGTTACCGATCGGCGGTATACGTCGAAACAAGGGTGGCATCGTGAATTTGGATAATGCTGAGGAACCGGATACTCACTGGGTGGCGTATGCGAAGAGGAGAAATCGCGCCATATATTTCGACAGTTTTGGCAATCTTCGATCACCGAGAGAATTGGCGCAGTATCTGAAAAACAATGTGACTAAGATAAAGTACAATCGCACGCCTTATCAGTAATACGATCAGAGCAATTGCGGACAACTGTGTTTGCGCTTTCTACAGACGGTTGACAATCAATTAAAAGACCGTCGTTGCGCTGTTCAAGCTCAGTATTCATTCAAACGTGTCACTGACATTTTACGCTCACCGGCAAGAGCAGCATCCTCGCGGTAAGCTACTTTCCCGTCGTGAATTTGAGCGATGGCGATTACGAGCTCAGTCTGACAGATTTTGAAACCTATTACACGATACCGAATGTAAATTCGTCAAACATGTGACGATACGCGTGTTCGTCACTAGCGCTACGGCCCTGACGGCCACCTAGCGCCTATTTCAACGGGCACTCCTGCGCCCGAGTGGTGGGATAGCCCGAGCGGTGGGACAGACCGAGCAGTGGGGCAGCCCCCACCGCCCTCACTCGGGTTATAAATAGGGGACTCGAGCCGACTCGAGTCACCAGTCCTGTCCGACTCCTGCTTCCGACACGACCACTCTCCGAGACCGTTTCTCTAGGTTGGGTGCCCCCAACCTCGTCCTCCGTACAGGAAACGGGTGCCCCCGTTCTCACCTGGGTGCCCCCAGGGTACGGGCCTCCCCAGCCGGGTGCCCCCGGTTGGCATTACCTGCCCTCTCCTGCCTCTGGGTCGGGCGCCCCCGACCCTTTCCGCCGTACGAAAGACGGGTGCCCCCGTCTTCGAGCCGGGTGCCCCCGGTGTACGGGCCGCTCAGTCGGGCGCCCCCGACTGAGCTCCTGACCGTCCTACCTGATAGATATAAGCCGCGCCTCCGCCCGCGAATCCGTAAGGCCACCGGGCCTCCGTGTTTGTCCGCGAATCCGTCTCGGCTAGTTGTGAACTCGTCTACCCGTCCGCGGGACTGCCCCGCATCGACCCTAACACGTACACTGCGGCTCAGCGGAGCAATACACACACACACGCACCTACACGTACGCCCTCCATCATTTCTGTATCACATAGTTAGTAAGAATAAAGACTATTTAATAAAACCAACCAGTGTCTCCACGTTTTCTCACCCTGGCCTGGCGAGCGAATTCCGAGCGAGAAAACGCGAACGTTACAAACAATAAATTCTACTTTGACGACGACAAGGAGATTACCGTTCCTGAAAGATTGTACGAACTGCGTGATATAGACATGTATTTGAAACGCATCATTTTATGGGACCAATCCAATAATGTCTCGAGAAAGAAACATGTTGACGAAGATGGAGCACCTATTGATTATTATTCGGGCTAATAACAATACGATAAAGAGCGAGATCAAGTGTGCTTATCGAATAAATTTCAACAAACCGAATAACATTGGATCGCTGCTGGGATTTTCACCGAATCGCGTGCTGGAGTCGCGACAATGGCACGAATCGGATGTTTCGATAAATATCATCAACGTAAACATTCGCATAGAGTGCAACGTGACCGCGGGTGCATATAGCAATGACAAGAACGTGCACACGATACACGAGTTTTTACCGAGTGTGCCTCCAGGATATAAGATATCAGAAACGCTGGAATAGATCATTTACCTTCCAATCATCGTACGGAGCATTTCGGATTTGACGTTTCGCGTCGTGGATCAGGACGGTCAATTGATTAATTTTCACGGAGAGGAGATTACCGTTAGACTGCATGTACGAAGATGACAGCGGTAACGTGACATGCTCATACTGAACGAAGCCGAGCAGTTGCAACAGACGAGAAACAAAATTAGAAAGACAATCCGATCGCCAAAGAAGAAACTCACTGCGTCGAGCGTTGAATTTTTGAAATCATTGGGTTTTGTCATACGACATGGCTAATATCTTAACCATTGGAAGTGAACCGATCTTTGACGACAGCGTCGTTAAGCTAGACCCACACACGTACAATCTGTACGCCAACACGACGTTTGGACATAACGATGAGATAAGAATACCCATACAACAGCAGGATTTATACACGTTGCCGTGCAAAAACTTTCTCTACGTTGAAGGAAGATAGACGATAAAGAAAAAAAATAACGAATTTGAGACAACGCTTGCGAATAATTGCGTGGCGTCTATGTTTTACAAAATTCGATACGAGCTCAATAGCGTAGAGATTTATCACAACAGAAACGTTGGAATAACCAGTACTATCAAAAATTATGTATCGGTAACATACGGCAAAGTAAAGATTATGCAAAATACTGGATGTGTTCGCGAAATCGCTGATTAATCCCGGCGATGGAAGCGGGATGAGAAGGACGCGCGTGGAAGGTGTTAAATAATATTCACTGTATTTTGTGTAACTCAGACCACAATCTGAGCCGTCTTTAATGCGTCGAAATTGATACAATCTGACCTGAGAATCGATGAGCGGTGTAGTGAGACACGTGGCGGTCGATCTGACCTGAGATCGATGAGCGGTGTATAAAATGAGATGTGTATATAGTCTGAGTAAATGAGCGGCAATTATATTAATTGCCGTCCTCTTCGATGAATCGCCCGTGAGCCGGTGAGACACGTGGCGGTCGGCACTCGCGCACATGTGAGCCTGAGTCGTCGTGTTGATGTACCCGAGTAGAGCTGGATGAGCGGTCGCTTTACATGTTAATGCAGTATCTCGGCAGCTGTTGTAATCACTGCGGTGGGCACTTCAATGTGTAGTCACAATCGAAAATGCACAGAGCACACGTCGTGCGTCTGATCACTGCGCGGCCATTTGTACGACTCTGAATATCGCGAGGAAGACGTTGGCGATGAGCGCGCCCGTGCGCGGCGCAAGCTGCCGCGGTGATCTAGCGTCGTTACCCGATCGATGCTGCCATCTGATCTGACGGCGCAGCGTTAACGGAATCTCGAACAGGATGGGACATTTTATCTTCGCACCCGGAAAGATATTTCATCTTTTGGATACTGCTCAACACATTGTTGGGCTTTTGCCAGAATTACAAACGCGTGGTTGTTAACGCTTGTCACGAATTAATTTTGATACGAGCGAGTAGCGATAACAATTGTATTGTAGGAAATCTGGCGACAAAGCCAGAAATTGAATTGTTTGTGAATACTTCAATGGTGAATACTTCACGTCACATTAAACGAAGTCAATAAATAATACTAAACTAATAATAATAATTAAACAAAATAAATCAATAAACTATCCATGCTACGGGCCTTGGAAAGCGGGCAATATCTTAGTGTTAGTTTCCGTTTGTGGGATCTGTATGAGTACCCCATGTTGCAAAGCACGACCAAGCATTCGTGGGCCGTCAAAACTACAACTCATCTAGAGAAGCCGCGGTACGTTATCTTTGCGCTGCAGACCAGTCGCAAGAATATCATGTCGCAAGATGTTAGCGTATTTGATAACTGTAACTTGACCAACGTGAAACTTTATCTAAACTCTGAATTTTATCCGTACGATGACTTGAATCTAGATTTTGGCAAAAATTGATACGCCGTCCTTTTCGATATGTATGCGCGTTTTCGTAAAGCTTATTACGGATACGACTGCTTCGGTACGCTTTGCACCGTAGTTACATTCCTGACAAAAGGACCTTTTGTCGTCATTTTGTTGTCATTGTTGATTGTTAACGACAAAAAGAGTTTGTCAAGAGCGCCACCGTGGATGTGCGAATAGAATTTGACTGCAAACAGAATGTACCGGCAAATACTACCGCTTATTGGGGGCAGAAGAAGCGGGGAGTACCGAGGAAAGAAGGCAGGAGAGCACGGGTGAAAGGAGCGGGTGAAAGGAGCGAGCCGGGAAGCAAGACGAAAGAGGGAAAGAGTAGTGAAGCGGAGTGGTAGAAGGAGGAGATGAGAAGAGAGGTCGCAGGATGGAAAGGTGAAAAGACGAAAGAAGCGGAAGAAAGGGAGGTGTAGAAGGGGGTTAACGAAAGCGGAGAAGAAGAGAGGAGGATAGTATGGGACAGAGGGGAGATGATCGGAAGATTGGTGGAGGAGGAGACAAGAAGAAGAGTAAGGGCGGCGGGGGCGGAGGGGGGCTGACCTGGGGCAGGAACAGAGATGGAGGGAGATGGAGAAGGTGGAGAGAGTAGAAGGTAAGAGGAAAAGGGGAGGGACGCAGAAGGAGGCAGAGCAAAGAAAGAGCGAAAAAAGTGAGAAGACAAGGAGGCTGAAAGAAAGGGTAAAGAGGTTGAAAGAGGAAAAGTAGCAAAGAGAGAGAAGGAAGAGGAATGTGGTTTGGAGGGGGTTGGATGGGAGGGACGCAGAAGAAAGAAGGGTTCTGATGGAAAGGGTGGCGGAGAAAGTGCTGGGCAAGGTACCAAAGATCAGAAGGGTTTGGGAAATGAGAGGAGAGGGAAGGAGAGAAGTGTTGATTGTGGAGATGGAGGATGAGGAAGAGAGAGCGGAGCTGTTAGGGAAGCATAAAGAATTGAAGCAAAGGTGGGGGATAGGAGTAGACGAGGACCTGTCTATGAAGGAGAGAAAAGCGAGGTGGAGGTTGCTGGAGAAGGCAAAGAAGGAGAAAAAAAAGGGTAGGAGAACAAGAGTGGAAAACAGGAGAATTTGGGTGGAAAGAAAGGAGATTGTGTGGAATGAGAATGAAGGGAAATGGAAAGAGAAATAAGGGTAGAGAGGGCTGGGTAGGGTAGGGGGTCAAGAGGGGGGAAAGGGAAAGGAAGAAGGCGAAGAAGAGAGGAAAGGAAAAAGAATCTAAGGTCTAAAAGGCCGCAATGGTCAGGTCGGGGCAAGAAGGAGCTTTGTAAAGGGTTGGGTACGTCCCTGAAAAACGCCATGTGTTTATACGGATAAGTCTGTGTTAAATGTGATGTTAATTTTTATGTATGCGGATAAGAGAGGAGTTGGCTAATTTGTAAAGGTTTGGGACCGTTCCTTGAAAAACGCCTTTCAAACTCTGCAGGGATAAGAAATAAACCACTACACTACTACTACCGCCTATTGTCTTATCTTGCATGATTGCGTAATCGAATATTGCCCGTTGTTGAATGTAGTGCGCAAAATCATGTAAATTGCAATATCAGCAGATATTGCAATATAAGAGGCACAGATGTACCACGACAAGATACAGATTGCTCCGTCGTTTCGTCATGATCGTGCCAACATTTGTTGATCTGCAAGGATTCGTCGAGATGAAATTTGTCGTAAAGGAGGTGGCGGTTCTAAGAAACGGGACCGTTCTGGCGCATTACATTTTTACACGCCCCATGCCGTGGAATCTCCTCACAAAATCCGACAAGTCATGCACTTCCTGGTTGATTGCAAATCACCCATGGATTACGATGGGAGGACGGAAACGTGCCGTACGTATGGCAAAACGACAGTATGGCGACGGGACGTCGATTCTTGTATACGTCAAGGGATGCCAGAAACGAGAATGACTGCTGCTTGAGAATTATGCGACAGAAAACCTAAACATTGAGACTTTGTATGCAGATTATGAAGATGTCGAATCTTTAAATAATCTAGATGTTAAGGGGAGAAAACTAAGTAGAAGCACGAAAATAAGCGATTTTTTGAACAATTTTTTTAGAGGTAATAAAATAATCGCATCAATTTCAACTTTTAGCATACTTTAATTATAGGTGTCAAGCACTAAAAAAAATTTTTTTACAAAAGAAAATGGCGGCATTACAGACTTCACAATTTGGCGTCCTTTGCGCGAGGTGGAAAAAGGCTGCCATCGTCACGTTTTTTGTAGCGGTTTAAAATAAAGAATCAAAAAATTTTTCGATTAATTATGAGTTTAGGCGAAGGAT
>NW_020216655.1:0-3230 GCF_003070985.1 Temnothorax curvispinosus | reverse complement strand
GGTGACCTTGACAACATACTAAAATATCAAGGTCATCCAAGGTGGTCCCCCCCATCTATACAATTACCTTTTTAAGTGTGCAAGTAGAAACCTGTACATTGCTTTCTCTATGAGGAAGCCAAATTAATAAATATCTACTAATAATTATGCATAAAAAAGCAGGCTTCCTCATGGCTTTTTTATATGTTGTAGTGGTTATGCTCCACATAACACATGCAAAGTAAAATAATTAAAAAACTTTAGTTAAAATTTAATATTAAAATAAAAATTATTAATTAAATTTTTCTTTTCTTTTATTTCATTTTATGGGTTACAATTTTTTTATCAAAATTATGAAATTAGTTATTATCACTATTGCCACTACCGTTGGTACTGCTAATGCTGCTGCTGCTGTTGCTACAGCTGCTCAAATGACTACTGTCGGATTTGCGTGGAGGTGCGCTTTTATTTTTTTGTTTTCTTTTATTCATAGTTTCTTTTACAACACACATGAGCCCATAACTTACTTTTTATGTCACGTTTTCGAAATTTAAAATTTTTAATGAACTAAATTTTCACTGAGAGTAAGTCATGACTTGAGAGTAAGTCGTGACTATAGCTTGCCTATTCTTGTCTCCAAAAAATTATGAATCTATAATAACTTACTTGTCGTCTTTACGACGCGTTTTGTGACTCTGTTCATGTCAGAGATTTTTTGCCTTATGAACGTTTGGTAATCCCTTACCAATTTTTCAATCTTGTGCTTGTTATAGCGACGATATGATTCCAGGAAATATCTGAATATATCTGTAACAAAAAATATAATTAAATTATTTTTTGGAAAATATTTTGAAAAAACGCTAAATTTTACGAAATGCGTTAATCAATTCTGTTTAATTCTGTTTACAAACATTCAAAAAATGTAAATATATTTAAAATCCAAACAACAATATAAATTTTTTCAAATCACATCAAACTTTAACGTAATTCAATACCGTAAGTGAATTTACGTTATTATACTGAGAATCTGTAACCGTAGCCGAGGAGGAAGAGGGTGCTTGCGTTAGTGACTAAAAACATATACTGTGCCTTCAACAAAAGCTATGGCCGCTTCCCGGCATTTTTCGCCACACCGGCCTTAATTCTCCTTTCTATAATAAAAAAATCCATGTTTACCCGAGAAGTGAGCGTTCCGAGTCGAAATATCTCGCACGTAGTGTTGCCGCTTTTCCGCGTGCGTGATTGGCCGGTCGAAGCCGGGTGATCGAGATCGCGGCGAGTTCCGCGAATTTCGTGCGTGTGCGTCGTGATCAATCGTATTGTGACAGTTCGCGTCGTGTCGTTAGGAGGTTAATATTATTATTAATGTGATCTCTCATCATTAAATACGATTGTTTAATTCCGAATTTCGGTCGCGTCACGCAAGGATCGAAGTGACGACGGCGATCGAGATCGCGGCGAGTTTGGCGAGTTTCGCGCGTGTATCGCGTGATGTGACGTGTGTTCGCGTGGTGTGTTTGCGAGGTTAGTAGGATTTTTTATTATATATAATCCACTATTGTATATAATGTATGTGGATAATTATATTTTACATTAATATTTTTTAACGCAATGACGTTTGCTCGCGTGGTGTCTCGCGAGGTTAGTTATATTGCTTGCTCGTACAAATCTAATCTAAGGTATACGTTACAGTAACTATAGATTTTTGATACAGATTTATCTTTGTAATCATATACTTTATATATAAGCAGATGTAAGTAATAATTATTGTTTTTGTATTATGTAAAATTTGCCTTATTTTAGATATACCGATAAATTTAATGTTCGAGAAGATCTGATGGGATTAGCTGTTGGTGCTCATGGCACAAATATTCAACAAGCGTGAAAAGTTGATGACATTACAAATATAGTTAGAAGAAAATTCATGCACATTTAAGATATATAGAGAGGTAATTATAAAAATTATTATCGCTTGTATTATTTCAAAGAGTACTGCTTTATAAAAGTTTACTGACTGTTTTTATCTAAAATATATATACATATTCGTATATATGTTGCTTATATTGAGCTGGTATACAGAGCTTATCAGATTTCTTTCTCAATCACAGACGCATGAAGCTGTTAAGAAAGACCGATCTATGCTGGAATACAACGGTAACCTAAAAATAGATAGTGACAGTGGCAGAGTCGTGACCATCGCTGCGTGATAGATGATAGTGATAGTGAAATATATATTGACGGCAGGGAGCTGATGCCGAGGAGACCTTTCAGAAGGAAGGTGTATCCAAAATCGCACACGTACGTATATATGTTGTTTTGTAAAAGTTGTAAAAGTTAAGAGAACGAGAAAGTGATCTGTATTTATATGCACGTGTGACAGGCACTATCGGGTAATAAAGATTTCTCCGAAGAATGTTTATATTGTACTTTACTTTCGTTAACTTGAATGCTTTGAATGTACAATCTCGCGTCTTCAAAATATAATAATTCTCAGACACTGTTGAGGAATAATTGTCTAGCACAAAAGGTCCTTTTGTGCTAGATAATACGAGTTGCTACAGAGTGCCTCTAATTATAAGAATCTCTTCTCCTTTACCCCCTCTTTCTTTTCCCAATCCCGAATTAACACTATTGCATGGTTCGTATCGCGTGTCATTACCTACTATAAATGTCCTCCTTTTCTCTCGTTTTCTCACGCAGGAACATTTTATATTCAACTATATAGTACACAATTTTGCCGCTATATATTGACCGCAGGGAGCTGATACCGAAGAGATCTTTAAGAAGGAAGGTGTAGCCAAAATTGCACATGTATGTACGTATATGCTGTGTTGTAAATTGTAAAAATTGAAAAGAACGAGGAAACGTTCTGTAGCACAATTTATATTGTAGTTATGCTAAAATGATTGTGAATTGAGTCCCTGTTATTCATTATTATAATATAATTTTTATCAGCAATATTAGAGGAGTAACGAAAATTAATTTTATTAAGTATTCAAAGCAATTGATAGTTTTTAGCATTAAGTAATTTCATTTTCTCATAATATGCTTAAAAAATATTGCAGGGGACTTATAAGTTATGCGAAGGAATTGATACTATTAAGATTCATTGGTTATATGAAGTTTGCACACGTCAAGCTTGACATCCTTAAGATCACAATGCATTCTGAAAACGATACCGTGCAGGTTCGTTGGCGTATACGTGGTGTCACAGGCTGGAAGGTATTTTCTATGTTTTGGAAGTAAAATTT
>NW_020216654.1:0-4312 GCF_003070985.1 Temnothorax curvispinosus | reverse complement strand
AACCATAATGTAATTAAAAGTTGCTTCTCTGCAGATATTTGTTTCCTTCCACAAGCATTGATGCTATTCAAAATTGGTTTTACAAGCATCAAAACTAGTTGGAATGTCTCTGGAAACACTCTGCAACATAACTCAAAGTCAAATACATGGCAGATTTGTTATTTATCAATCATTGAGAGAAAATACATTTGTACAAACCTAAAATGTTGTTTAAAAGTTATTTTGGAGTATCCTGGAACAACTCGTTCCACATAATCGGACAACTTTTCAACTGCAGAAATTTCACCCCGCGTCTCATGTACCATCAATATGGCACAAAAAGTATTCATGTCATCATTTTCTTCATAATCTTCTTCACTGCTACATGATGAAGAAGTTTGATCATGAAAATCTTCATCAATCTGGTTGAAAATAGGAAACATTACAAAGAGCACATCACTCGCCATGTCTTCTTTTTCTTTTTTTTCAAATAGTTTTAATAATTAGATTTTATAGAGAAGACAAAAAAACCCTACAAATATTGTCCAAACAAAAATACGCACAATACAGTCGATCGTGTGAAGAATGACAACGGACTATTCCACGGATTCCACCATGTTTGTTTTCAAGTCAAACGAAACGCATCATAACAGTTCCGTTTCTCTATGCGCAGTAAGAGCATGAGAAAAACGGAACGCACCCATGCGCTCATGCGATGCGCTCCCGTCCATGCGATCCATGCGTGAAACGGAATGCACCCTAACGCTCGAAACCAACGGACGAGACGAGAGATATTTCGCGATTCCTGAACATCGATTAAAAAATCGTTTTTTTCTTTTTTTTTTTTTTATTATTATTATTATTAAAATTGCATAACTTTTCGAGTTTTAATGATAAAGGCGTGAAATTTTCAGGAAATCTTCGTCCATTCATGTAGTTTATAAATATCAAGTTAAAAAATTTATTTTCGAAAAAAATTTTTTACGTTTCTTTTGTTTATAATAAAAAAAATAATCGTTTATAACAAATAAGCGCCAGCGATCTGGGACATGGTTTTGACTTTAAATTACATCTAGGTAATCCAAAAATACATTTCAATAATCAAATGCTTGAACGTCGGTGAATTTGTTGCTGAAAATTTGTTTAAACAACAAATTCAAAAAACCACGTTACCCATAATGTAGAAATAACGCATGTCATAATCTTTATCTAGGTGTCTGTATTGCATTCCAACTTTTTTTGTCAAATTTAAGTTGATAGAATAATAAATTATCCAAATGCTACATATTCAATAATTTTTTGTTACAACATCAACTTCTTTTCTAATACAATAACACAATACAATAACTAATACAATAACACCATTCAATTTTACGAATTGCAATTGTTTTCTACTGCAACTCATATTTGTAAAATGGATAGATTAATATATAGTTATCAGGTGTGAGAAGCGTCAAATCTTAATTCCGCATTACCTAAAATTGGCAACATGTTAAAGACCGAAAAACATTGACGGGGCTATCTGTCCTATTTTTGATGGAGCAATGTGTCCACACATCAATGACGAATTGTTCTTTTATAAATAGATAATGGTGCGTAACTACAAAAGAAAGACTTTCCTTAAGACGGATAAGGTAGACATATCCAATAAAATTATATTTAGAGCGATTAAAAGAATCAAAGTTGAGCGAGAATATTTTCGTAAAAACAGCGTTAGACTTTGGAATAAATGTTCGGGCTCTCACTCGCTACTGTAAAAAAATGACCTACGAGCAACTACTTGATCCTGCGATTCAAGAATCGTCACCAAATTTTTATTTTTATTGTTAAGTTAAGTATATAAGTTTGTCTTAAATTAGAAAACGCGTTAATTAGTAAACGCATCGCCACCAAAAAAATCAACTACCTTGGTATAATTATTTGCGGAGATGATCATTCTATTCAAGCAGGAGTTTACCCCATATACTCCCCCGACGGGTTCCTACCTTGCCGAAGCCTCGGGGCGGGCGTGCGTGGTTCGCGGGACGCGGGGGACGACGGGACCGCTCGGCGGACCCGGTGTTCTCGGGGGCTGCGGGTGGCCGCCCTGAGGCGGGTGGGAGGGCTTAAGGGCGCGCACGGGGATCACCCGCTCAGGGTGTAGCCGGGCGCGTCCGACCAAAAGGAACCCCCTAAGCCAAGGTGTGAGCGACCGTGCTGAGGGCTGCGTGGCGCAGGGGGTGCTGCGTCACAAACGGTGCCTCCCGGAAACCGGGCGACCTCCAGGAGTATTTAGCCAAGCCCCGGGCATTCGCGGCTCTGCCCGGGTGAGATCGCGCGACCGCGGTACTCGTGGGACAAAAATGCAAAAAAATAATACAAAAGAAATAAACACGGAGTATGAGGAGGTCCTCCAGGGCGTAGCCACCTTAGGTGACGAACGACCTGAGGAAGTTAGACCGGACAGCTTAGGGAAGGAGCCGGACAAGGCCCAGCCACAAGCTGGTAAAAACCGGATAAAGTATAGCGGGGCGGCACGTCGTCGTTATAAGAAGCAATAGCAGATGGAGGGGAAGAGCAGCGCTGAAAAGCCTGCTCCTGAACCAAACTCTGCTTCTGCGACAATGCCAGGAACGGGGGAGCGAGCTTCCGCTGGGACGTGCAAGCGAACCAGATCGGAACAGAGCACACCCAGTCCCAGCACTACACAATTGGGCAAAAGGCCTAAGATCGCTGCAGATCAGAGGACTTTTGCCCAAGTAACATCCGGCTTAACAAGGGTGGCCATGGTTCCCATGGAGTATCCCGAGCAAAAGTTGGACCAAAAAGAAGCTGTGCTTTTGAGGGATAAGGTGAAAGAGAGTATCCTTGGCATTGCGAAGGGTACCAAAGCTCCCACCTTTAAGGGCACAGCAGATAGGGACGGTGCAGTTATTTTTAACTGCACCGATGCAGAAACCGAAGGGTGGCTGCGAAGCCTAACTTCGGTTTTAGAGATAAATGAGGTTAGGCTGCGTGCGGTGCAGCTCGATGAACTGCCTAGGCGTCATCGGGTTGTAGTGCACGTGGAGAACCCTAGAATGCCTGTCAAGGAGGCGATAGAGCTACTTGACAGGCAGAATGAGGGTCTCCAAGCCGCGGACTGGGTGGTCGCGAGGGGCAGCGAAAGTAGGGATGCCACGAGCACCCATTTCGCTGCCCTTATTGGGGAGGGAACGTTGGGTGTTCTTAAAACACTCAACTTCAAACCCTTCTGTGGTCTCAGCCAGGCGACAGTTAGGTTGCCTGGAGGGGACCGTAGGGGGGAGTTAGAATGGAAGGAAGATGAGCCGGGGACTGCCTAATCAATGGCGGGCTCCAACATCCCCTTCACTCAAATCAACTTGCATCACAGCAAATGCGCCTCGGCGGTTCTAGCCAGGTGCGCAGCTGTGATGCACACAAAGCACTTATTCCTCATCCAGGAGCCGTGGCTCGTCAAGGGACACATTAAGGGCCTTGGAGGTTGTGGTAAATTGTTCAAAGCAGACAACGCAGAAAGACCAAGAGCTTGCATTGTGGCGAAAGGTATAGATGCCTGTCTATTACCACAATTCAGCGACGGCGACCTAGTGGCTGTAAGGCTGAAACTTAAAACAGGCGATGGAGGGATCAGGGACCTGATAGTGGGGTCTGTTTACATGCCCTACGATTCAGAGGAACTACCCTCCCCAAAGAAACATGATAGAGATAGTAGCATATGCGAAGAAAAAGGGACTAGAACTTCTTTTGGGCTGCGATGCGAACTCACATCATTTGGTGTGGGGAAGCTCCAATATAAACCCGAGAGGGGAAAGCCTACTTGACTTCATCATTAGCACTAACTTGCAAATCCTAAATAGAGGAAAAGAACCCACTTTCCTGGACTCTAGAAGACAAGAGGTGATAGACATTACGTTGGGCACGAGGGGTGTGGTGGATCTGGTGGCGGGATGGAGGGTCTCAAATGAACCTTCAGGGTCCGACCACAGACAGATCCGCTTCGACCTTGTGAACTTACAAAAAGATGAACAATGGGGGAGAAATTCCAGGAAAACAAACTGGGAGGGCTTTAAAACCGACTTAGTCAGTCGGCTAAAAAATACACCGACCAGATTCCACACAAAGGAGGACTTGGAGATCGCAGCGAGTTTCGTAAGCGATGCTATCAGGGAATCTTTTGAACTGAATTGCCCATTGAGACCGAGAAATGCCTCGGCCGGGGCCTCATGGTGGAACGAGGAGCTATCGGGGCTTAGGACCGGGGTAAGAAGGCTTTTCAATAGGGCTAAAAATATAAATACGTTGGAAGCCTGGGAAAAGCACAAGGCTGCTC
>NW_020216653.1:0-2374 GCF_003070985.1 Temnothorax curvispinosus | reverse complement strand
CAATTATTTGTAAATAATAATGTTGCAACAAATATTGTAACAAATTATATTGATTATATTGACATAAAAGTGGTTTATAAATTTAAGAAATTAGATTATATAATATATTAAGTTATATAAATAAACTAGTTATATTTATTATCTATTATTTTTATATTATATTTTAAGATAAACATTCAATTGCTGAAGCGAACCTTAAATCGCAGAGTAAAGACGATAATTACAAAACGAACTCGTTTAGAAAGTTTAGCAGCTGTTATTAATAAACGATATGTTGAAAGCAAATCCGATGATAACAACAATGGTGAAGATGGTGGTGATAATGAAATAAATTTAAGAGTGGCTGAGAAGAGGAAAATGTTAATATTTTATTTCATGAGAAAGAGTTAGATAGCGAAACAAATGAAAATATTTTGCATAATAAAGATTTGACTAATGAAAGTGTTCAAAATATTCTGAAGATTCTGATTCTGATTCTGAAGATTTAAGATCTAATCCAAGCAATCACGATTCAAATTTTGAAAATAACAGTGACATTAATGAAGAGGAGCCTTTACAATTTGGTAATAACAATGACAGAGGGCAATATATTGTTAGAATTTTACGTGAATGGTTTCAAGAGGGAGGCATTATGTCAATGCGAAAGCTTGATTCTTTACTTGTAAAGCTTCATCGTATATTTCGTGTTGTACCACTTACAATTAGTTACAAGACACTCTTGCATACCCCACATGAAATAAATATAAATGGAAGAGAGTTTAATGTTAATGTTAATGTTAATGTTAATAAATTGATGTTAATGGAAGAAAGTTGTGGTACAAAGAAATAGCTTATAACTTGGATCTAATGAATTTAGACGAATATTTACAAAAATTTAATAAAATTTTTATCGATATTAATATTGATGGCCTTTCATTATTTAAAAGTAGCGCAGAAAGATTTTGGCCCATTCTTGGGAAACTTGTTGCATCAAAAAATGAACCTTTCATTATAGCTATTTTCAAAGGAAAGAAAGATTCTAATATAAATGACTTACTCTATAATTTTGTAAGAGAGATGGCTGATTTACGTGAAAATGGATATATACGAAATAATGTAAGATATAGATTGTCAATAATACATTATATCTTCGATGCACCTGCTCGATCCAAGGTGAAATGTTGCATCGAACATGGTGGCTATTGTGCTTGTGAGAAACGCGAAGTAATTAGAGAGTACGTTGATAATAGAATGACTTATATAGAACTAGATAAAAATCTTAGAACAGATCAATCCTTCCTTAATCAGGAGCAACCTTATCATCATACTGGCCGTTCACCGTTGGAAGTGATTAGAGCTGGTTTAGTTTCCCAGTTTCGTTTAGATAGTCTTTATTTGGTATAAATTGTTGTTTTTAAACAATTGGTTTTTGCTTGAAAAAAGTGGAATGGGCCTTGGAAGTTACATCACAGTATAATACAAAACATTTCTGACAAGTTGCTGATGCTAAAAGATTCCTGCCCTCGAGATTTTAACAGACCACCGAGAAGTTTAACTGATCTCCCGTTTTTTTAAAGCAACAGAATTCGACGGATATTGCTATACGACGGTATGTTAATTTTTAAAGATTGTGTAGCAGATGAAGTTTATAAACACTTTTTACTGTTGCACTGTGCAATTTACATTTTGAACAGTCCGTGTTTGGTGTATACGCATTGTGACTATGCTAATACATTATTAAGAACTTTTATTTGTCACTTCGCTACTATCTATGGTAAAAAATTTGTTGTTTACAATGTTCACTCTTTGTCTCATCTTGCCAGTGAATGCGCAACTCATGAAAAATTGGATGGCTTTAATGCATTTCAGTTTGAAAATAGATTACAATCTATTAAGGGGAGAGCTTCGTGTAAAAATTTTTTGTTGTTGCATTTTTTTTATGGCTTGAAAAATTCATGTACCATCTGAAGAATATATTTCCAAAGTTTCAAAGCCTAAATCAAATCCTAAAGGTCCCTAAGACCCTGATATTTATGATAAGAATCGAGTAAAGAGGCAAGATCAACGATTACAAAAAGCGACAAAAAAAGCCAGGACTGCTCGAAAAGAGGAAAATGCAGCACAATTAGATGTTTTTCTAGAAGAGGAAGGATTATTTTACGGCCCTGGCATCGCAGATTAAGCTTAGGTAAATATAAGTCATTTGTTGAGGATAGAAACCGAATCCGTTGCGAGAGAGGAATTGTTGGGCGCCGTATCTTTGCCAGCGGCCCTGATCGCGAAGTGAGGCGAAAAGAAAGGGCCATTACCGAAATATCGCACACGGCCCTGCCATGGAGCGTCGCCCGATAATCCTTCGCTCCCGTTCAATTTGTGCGAACTCATGCGAGTCATG
>NW_020216652.1:0-3985 GCF_003070985.1 Temnothorax curvispinosus | reverse complement strand
AAGAAGAATGCGCTAAATTTTAGAATAGTGAATTGCATGTGGACTAGGCCTACTGGGGATACCACGGTAAAAAAAACGCGCCGCTTACTCTACCTCAAGGTGGTGTGGAAATGAGTTTTTAAGCCAAAACGCGTGTTGAACTACACTTTACGGCGCTCGTACGCCAAAACTATTAATTTTACGGAAAAAAGGTTATTACATAAATTGTAGGAAATTTTCTCTAGTTTTATTTTGTATGTCAATGTTTTTATCGTGGAATAAGTCGGAAAGGAGATATTGTCAAAAAACTGCTTTTAGGCGTCATTTTTCCAATATGGCGGCACGAGCGGCAAAGATACGAGGTGGCAAAGTTGAAATTCGGAAAGAGCACATCAAAATATATAAAATTACCAATTTTTAAAACTCCCGAAAAACTTTCCAGGTAACCTCTTCTTTTACGACCAAATGACTGGACTAAAAACTTCAGTCCTTTTATGGAAAATATTACAGTTTTCCTCAAAATTTTGTAATTATTTTATATATATAAAAAAAAAAGTATAATGTTTATTTTAATGGAACGCCATTTTACTTTTTATTAGCATAAATAATATTCTACACAATATAAAAGTTTCCAAAAATAATTGTCTTAAGAAAAATAGCGATTCTTACTAATGATTTTAAATTATGTCGAACATAATAAAAATTGGATGAATTAAAATTATGTCGAGACATCATAAAAATTGGATGAATTAAAATTATGTCAGGACATAATAAAAATTCGGTATTATTTTTGTCTTGACATAATTTTAATTCATTCAATTTTTATGATGTTGACATAATTTTAATTTATATAATTTTTATGTCTCGGCATAATTTTAATTCATACAATTTGTATGATGTCCAACATAATTTTAATTCATTCAATTTTTATGATGTCTCGACATAATTTTAATTTATTCAATTTTTATTATGTTTGACATAAATTTAATTCATTAGTAAGAATCGCTATTTTTCTGAAGACAATTATTTTTTGAAACTTTTATATTGTGTAGAATATTATTTATGCTATTGAAAAGTAAAACGGTGTGCCATCAAATTTTTATTATAATTTGTTTATTTCAGTTGCCTTTCGGCCTTGAAAGGGGGTGTTACATGTCTTTGAGATGCGATTTTTTTTTTTTACAATACATTTTATATTACATTTCTTTGCTATCAGTTTCATTTTGTATTTGTACGTTTCTTAGGTCCTGCTTGGTCACTTTCCTCATCCAATCTGCTCCTTCTCCTGTATTTTTCAAGATGTCTAAGATATTTCTGTAATCCCTTAGGGGCTTCACGCAGTCAGACATCAAATGCTCTAGCGTTTCCATTTTCTCGCCACATATTCTACATACTCTTTCTTCTTCTTTTTTCCAGTACTTGCTTCCTTCCTCCTCGTTTCCGCATCTATACCTTGCAATCAATCTCTGGTCTCTTCCTTTGTATTCTTTTTGTAGATACCTTGGGATGTGATCTGTTCTCAGCTCTTTGTACCTAGCGCAGTACCTTCCCTCCTCTATCCTTTTCTCTTGCTCTGCTCTTTGTTCTTTCCGGTCCGTCAATATTAGTTCTTCCATGTTCGTTCTTTCAGAGCTTTCATTTTCTGCATCCCATGTGCTAGAGCTAACTTTCCTATAATATTGGTCCCTGTTTTTTTCCCATTTTGTTTTCTTCCCTTTCTGTTTGTTTTGTATCTCTTTCCAGCACTCCGCGATTATTTTGTTTGTCTGCCTTTCTTTTGTTTTCTCTTCGTACTTCATCGCTCTTTTTCCCGCTTCTATCCTGATTTTGTCAATTTTCGTTTCTTCTCGTATCAGATATGCTGGTGTATTAAAATCCAGTCCTAGAGTCCATCTTATATATTTTTCTTGCAACTTTTCTACCTTTTCTTCTTCTCTCCATCCCCATATTTTCGCTGCGTATAATAGGATGCTTTCCACTAGGCTCTTGAACATTTTCATTCTCCTGTCTACACTCTCTCTGAATTTCCTCTGTCCAATACTCCATACTTGTGCCATTGCTATCGCCGCCTTCTTGACTGTTTCTTTTATATGCGTTTCTAGTCCTCCGTTTTTCTGGAAGTAAAACCCTAGATATTTAAATTCCTTGACTTTTTCCAGTCTTTCTTTGTTCCATCTCTATTCTTCCTTCTTCTTCCTACCCCTTCCTTTTTTGAAGATCATAACTTTGGATTTTTCAGCGTTAAGTGTCAATTTTTTCTTTTTTAAATACTTTCGGAATCTACTTATCATCTCTTTAAGTTCCTCTGGACTCCTGGCTAACAGCACTATGTCGTCTGCGTAGGCGAGTGTCCATATTTTTTCTCTTCCTATCACTATCCCTCCTGCTTGACCTTTCCTCATCCTTTCTTCCAGATCCGCCATATAAAGCGTGAAGAGCGTTGGACTCAGGGGGCATCCTTGCCTTACTCCTTTGGTTGTCCAAAATCTGCTTGTTGTATGACCGTTTACTCTGACGACGTTTCTCGTTTCCTGATAAATCTCACCTATTCTTTTCCTGATCTTCTGGCTGATTCCTGTTCTCTCCATTATCTTATTCAGCTCTTCTCTGTCCACCTTGTCAAATGCGGCGCTTAAATCCGCGAAGAAGGTGTAGACTTTTCCTCCCTTGTTGGCTAATTCTCTGTTTGTGATGTAATTCAGAATAAAACTGTTATTTATCGTGCTTCTACCTCGTCTGAATCCTGCCTGCGTTTCTGGGATGATGTTCTTGTCTTCTGTTTTGGCCTTCAGTCTTTCTTCGAGTACCATTGCGTATATCTTGTACGCCGAGTTGAGCAGCGTTATTCCTCTATAATTTTTTAAATTTTCCTTATCTCCTTTTTTGAAGATAGGGGCGATCACTCCTTCTTTCCATCTTTCCGGCAGCCCCTCTTCTTTCCATACCCTGTTTATAATTTTTTTTAACCTATGTATTACCTTCCTGCTTTCATTTATCCATACTTCATTTTCCAGTCCATTTTCTCCTGGGGCTTTCTTGTTCTTTAGTTTAGCTATCTGTCTTCGTATTTTCGCTCCAGTTATCTCGTCTTCGTTCTCTTCTGGTTCTGTGGTCTCATTTACCCCACCGTTGCTATATCCTGGTGATTCTGTTCCTTCTAAAAGCTGCATAAAGTAGGCCTTCCATTTGTCCGACTCGATCTTTTTTGTAATTTCTGTTCTTTTCTTTCTGCCTCTATTAATGTATTTCCACGCTTGATTTTCGTTGGTGATTTGCTGTATTTCTTGATCTTCTCTTTCTTGCCATCTTGTTTTCTTCTCTTTGCATTTGTCCTTGTACTCTTTCTTTTTTTTCTCGTAGTTTTCTTTGCTGTCTTCTCCCTTCCTTCATTGCCTTAATGCCCTTCTTGCTACTCTTTTGAACTCCGTGCACTCCTTATCCCACCATATGTTAGTTTCTATCCTCCATTTTCTCACCTTGATTGTTTTCTTACTTACTGCTTTGTTTAATTCTCCTATCAGTTCTTCTACCGTCTCGTCTATTCTCTGTGCCGTGAAGGATATTTCTTCTGTTTTTTCTGCGAAGTTTCTCTTGCCCTCTTCTGTCCATATTCTTCTTTCTACGCTTGTCTCTTCTTGTTCGACGTCTGGATTCGCACCATTTTCAGTGGAATAAATGTCTATTCTGATCGGCAGGTGGTCTGATTCAATTCTCTCCTCCACCGCAAAGTCCACTATGTCTTCTCTAGCTTCTGCATTAACTATCCCATAATCTATTACCGAGTTGCCACACGTACCTATATACGTCCATTCTCCTGCCTTGTCTCCTTCCATATTTCCGTTTAGTATACTCCATCCTTCTTCTTCTATCAATTCCAACATTGTTTTTCCTTCTGCATTTTTTATCTTGTCCCTCGATTTTCTTCTGATTTCCCTGTTACTGTTTTCCCAATTTATTGCGCCCTCGTCTCCTATTCTTGCGTTGAAATCTCCGCCAATCAATACTC